>NC_039358.1:138363511-138642489 GCF_003573695.1 Papaver somniferum
AAAAAAAAAAAAAAAAAAAAAAAAAAAAGAGAATCGAACCTGTGAAAGCTGAAACTTGGCCGTGAGTTTGCTCTAACTCAGCGCGAACAACAACAAGCTCTGAACGAAGACCGGCCTCCGCTTCACCCAGCTTTTCTTTCTCCTTGAGGCTTTTCTTCAGCTCTTCTATTTCCACCTCAGCCGCAGATAATTCCTTTTCTCTGTGACGAAGCTTAGCCTCGAGCTTCAGAGATTTCGCTTTGAAGAACTGATACAGCACGTGGTTACAATGCTCACTCCTCATCATCTACACATCAAGATGAAAAACATTATTTCACTGAAGAATTGGATCGTCACGTAGAAGTATGTACGAAAATTTACCTCCAAGACACGCTGCTGAGGAAAGTCATATTGATACCCGTCGGCTATGGCCATCATATCTGCAACGGAAGTAGGAGGCTCCGACACAAGGGTAGATTCGGGAACACTCAAATTTCTTCCCCAGGCCTCAGACACCCGCGCCTTGGAAGTCATTTCCATCATACGACGGGTATACGCATCAGAATCCTTTTCACCAGCAACAACAGCGGCGGGATGAGGGACGAATAGCAGATTCTTTTCCTTGAGCCAATCCATTATGGCGTCCTCACCCTCAGATGTCGGCGAATGAGGAAGATCCGCAGCAGGAGAATCAATCACCGACTTCCCCTTTTCTGACACGGCCCCTTCAGCACAAATGTCGGCACCCACATGCGCACCATGCTCCTCCGCGCCACCATCTTGAACAGCAGCGTCTCCGTTACTAGCACCCCCGAGGACATCCCAATCATCATTGGGGGAAAGTAGAGAGAAGTCCTCAGGAAAATCGAGGGCATCATCCATAAACTCCCCTGTGGAATACAGCCGATCAAAAGAAAACTCTTGAGAAATGGTGGGGAGAGTATCCGCGGCATCCCCAACAGGGACAGAAATATCACCAATAACACCGTCATCAGCTACCACGGCGTTGTTTCTCCCTTCATCACTATCATGACCCACACAGACCTCTTCTTCGACATTGATAGGGGAAGTACCTGTACGTTCCTACCCATTTGTAATCTCCTCATCCTCAGCAAACTCTTCGTTCACCGGACTTGTAACTTCTTCATGGGCCTCAGCCTCACCCATCACAATGGTAGAAGACTGCTTCGGCTTAATCTTTTTCTTCTTCGACACCTGAAAACCAACACCACAAAAAGAATTATTTTTCCCGAACAGTTGAATTTCTAAAGGAGAAGCGCAGCTAGAATCCGCGTACCTGAGCAGTCGAGGCACTCCTCGGTGGAAGTATAGCACCAGAACCTTCCTCCTCGTCTCCCTCAACGACGTCAAGGGCATAAGGAAAATTCATACCTGCGAAGTTTAAACGCCAGGGACAGAAATCTCCATAACGAGCAGGAGGAGATTCACGTGGCTTGCTACTCCCAGTAGGACGCCAACCGCGTGGACCAGGGATCCAACCGTACGCCCATGGACCAACAACTTCGATAACGGTAGCGTGCCACTCGTAGTCATGGTCGCGCTTGATCCTCTCGCGGGCCGGGAAAAGTTTCCGCTGACTAGACCCCTCCGTGCCGGGAACATACTTCAGCTTGGCATCACTGACCTCATTTAACAGACGAATTTCGCCCCGAGGAGCAGCGAGATTCCGAAGGATGACACTCCACGGCTTACGGTTCCTACTATTGACGTAATCACCGAAGGAGTTATTGAAATTCTCAGGAGTATACCATTCCTTCTCCGCGGGATTAGGAACGTAACAAGTCATTGTCGTCTCCCCCTTACTCCGCAGATAGCACTCCCTCAGGGCACGGAGATAATTCCCCGATAGTTGCGATACAGAACGGCTGTGAGTATTGGTGGAAGAGCCTTAACGACTAGCAAGCACATCATAGTAGAAGGAATCACCTGACTTGTACAACGGCAACATAAGACCAGCTTCGAACGCTCCAACCGTAGTCAACAAATGAAATTCATCGAACTCATACTTTGAGATAAGCTCATAAGTAATATCATCCTCAGGGGCATAAAAATGAACCTCGAAGGCTTGAAGCTCATGCTTTTCCTTGAAAATTTCGAGTTCAATATGCTTGAACGTTACTTTTTTCTTGCTGACCGAAACGCTGCGTATCAATGGGGCAGCCTCATCCTCCTCGGCGGGACCGGATGAACCAATGAACGCCTCGGAAGCCTTTCTCTTCAAAGAAGGATTTTTTGAAGATTCAACCCTCGGAACACCACCTTTCGTATTCTTCCCTTTAAAAGAAGTGGTAGGAGGGGGCGGCAGATGATGCTCGGGCACTACAGAACGTAGAGGAGGAACATCAAAAGCGACAGCACGAGTCAGTGCCTGCGTACTCCTAACATCATCACGAGGACGAGACACCGCGCGATCAAAGACTTTTAGAGCCCCAGAAGGATTTGTGGAAGGAATCTCTTCCCTAGAAGATGAGTCCTTCGCCCCAGAAGAAACTCGACTTCTACGAACATCATCTTGAGACTCTCTACGCGGAGGAGATCTCGATAGACCAGAACCAGAAGTCTGATAAGGAAGCCGCGGACGGTCAGACATGGCTGCGAAAAGATTAATCATAAACAAGTCAAAAACAAACTCAAGGACATCACCAACAATCAAAAAACCACATAAATAGCAATCCACACACGATAACGCAGAAACCCTAAAATTAGCATACATGCTCGAAATTCCATAAAATCCCTACCCTGAAAAGCTCAATCAATACAAGAAAACAATGGCCTCCTTGATTTAAGACGAAGAACAGGGGAAAACTAGCATGCAAGCATTAAAATAAATTCTTCATCACAAACAAGGAACAACAGTAGCAGAAAATTTACAAATCAACATAGCGCAAAACCATGGAAACAAAGAAAAGAAAAACTTACCAACAAAAACAGCAGCAGAAAGAACAAATCAGAAATAAAGAGGAGGCAAGCGTGATTAATGCTAAGGTGGAGAGAATTTAAGGGCTGAAGAATGAAGACTGACAGAGAATTTAAGGGATGAAGAATGAAGACTGACAGAGAATTTAAGGGCTGAAGAACGAAGAACGAAAACCGAGAGAATGTTTAGGAAGAATGAAATTAATTTTCTTTCTCTCCTTAATATACCCGAAAGAAAGAAAAGGAAATTAATGGAGGAATGGGAAACGTGCCCGTTACATGAGCAGTTAATGCACAAATAAAAGACGTGCCCAAGTATCTAGGAAAAGTTATTAGGAGAGATAGAAGAATATGCAACGACTGTTTTCTTCAATGCACCCATTAAACATTCAAGCCCGAAGAAAAGGGGCAAATTGTGTATACATATATCTCACCATCAGACACGTGTATATAGAAAGATACGTGGAAAGCATGCAGGCCAAGACATCAAAATACGATGCACTACGGAACACCAAATAAACCCCAAGGAGTTACTTTATCTCATCCCCAAAAGAAGCTAAGATCAACGGTGGAGAGAAAGTTAGCTGACACGGACGTGACAGGGGCAGAAGACACTTGTCTGACACGAGCAGGCATCTCAACTACCCTCATTAAACACTCTGAGCAGTATACGTGTCGATCAACCCGTGGGACGAGCGAGGATGTCTCTGCGTGATCAAGTGGCAAACGCAGACCTCTGCGTGATGGACACAAGACACTAGAAGATAAGGTTCCAACGGCCTTCAGAGAGGGGTCCCACACTCTAACCCTATAAATATCCCCTCTCCACCAAGAGGAAAGGGGATCGGAAAAATTAGGAAGGGAAGGAGAGAAAGATTTCGAGTGTAAGTTAATCTTTTAGAAGAGAAAATACATGTAATCCCAAAAGTCATTCGACTACTCTTGTAACCGTGAAGAACATAGTGAAACAACAAACCCGTGGACGTAGGCCTTAGTGCTGAACCACGTAAACCTCGGTCTTGTTTATATTTCAGCACTTTATATTTGCCTAACCCCATGGATCTTTACTTGTATGTATTGTTTCCTTTGTTTTTACCTATATCCCGTGCGCAAACGCCCCGCATGGAGTTGTTAGATGAGGCTGTGATAAACCCGAAGGTTTTGAGCCAAGGAATCAACACTAAGATATCATCATCACAAATCACTCTAGATTACGATGATTGGTTGTGAGCATTCGAATGCCTTCGTCATTTGAGTGTTCACAATTTTGTTGCCGTATTTTTAATAGCCGTATTTTTAGGAGGAAAATAATATCTTTCCCTTTCCTATTGACCATCAAGATATCTTTTTGGCACGAAAAACTTTTTCGTTCTGCAGTTTTGCTTAAGAAAAGTTGAAGAAACTAGAGTACCAAATACAAACTGTTGAAGAAACTAGAGTAAAATACAAACTTTTACTATTAATCAGAAACTTTGTCTCTCGATTACTACCGTAATTTTCTCGTTTGATTTTATTTGATGGAAACTAAGTATCAATACCCCCATGTCTTAGTATTCTTTACTGTAAGTCTTGTTACAACAATAAAAAAAATGGAATCAGTCTTGTTACGAGGTAAAATATAATCTCATTACATTTTGGTTCGAAATTGACAGTGGATAATTAGCCTACCTACTGTGTGTTTTTCTTGTCTAATTTGTTGTTAAATTTTTGGTATCCGTATACAAGGAGAATTTTGCAAAAAATAATGGTTGATTCATGAACTTACCTGAACCTATAAAAAAAACAAAAAAGATGATGGTAGATTCATAAATTTATCTGAATCTAGGACGATTAGATGAGTTACAAAGAGATTAATTCTTGCTTTGACAGGACACAAACCTTACATTAAGAAATAGTAAAATAGAGGTCAAAATGACGATAGCATTACATTTCATGATCGCAGTAACTTGGTTTTAACATTTTGTGATTGTGTACATAAACTGCTCAGAGATTTTTAGCACTCATGTTGTAACAACATTATTCAGTTTGACAAGCGCATCTCCAGAGTATGAGCTACAGATTACTTGGCTTGTAACTTGACACTTTCTTTATTTGGTTGTTACCTTCAATTTATATATGCACTCTAACTAAACGTAGTGACACTTGCTCGTTGTGTACACATATATCTCACTATCAGACACGTGTATATAAAGAGGCACGTGGAAAGCATGCAGGCCAAAAACATCGAAACATGATGGGTCACGAAACACCAAATAAACCCCGAGGAGTTACTTTATCTCATCCCCAAAAGAGAAGCCAAGATCAACGGTGGAGAGAAAGTTAGCTGACACGGACTGACAGGGGCAGAAGACACTTGTCTGACACGAGCAGACCCCTCAACTACCCACATTAAACACTCCGAGCAGTGTACGTGTCGACCAACCTGTGGAACGAGCGAGGATGCCTCTGCGGGATCAAGGGGGAAACGCAGACCTCCGCGCGATGGACGCAAGGACACAAGAAGATAAGGTTCCAACGGTCTTCAGAGATGGGACCCACGTTCTAACCTTATAAATACCCAATCTCCACCAAGAGGAAAGGGGGATCGAAAAAACATCAGGAAGGGAAGGAGAGAGAGAGAGAGAGAAATAGCAAAGGTAGGTTAATCCCTGAGAGGAGAGAAACATGTAAACCCCAAAAATCATTCAACTGTTCGTGTAACCGTGAAGAACATAGTAGAACAACAAATCCCGTGGATGTAGGCCTTAGTGCTGAACCACGTAAACCTTGGTCTTATTTACATTTCAGCACTTTACATTCATTTAGCTCCACACGTGTTTGCTTATGTGTTTTGTTTTCCTTAATACTTATATCCCATGCACAAACGCCACGCCTGGAGTGGTTGGAGGAGGCCATGATAAACCCGAAGGTTTTGAGCCAATGAATCAACACCAGGGTACCATCATCATAATCTCCTTAGATGTTAAAGATTGATTGTGAGCGTTCGGACATGCACGTGGTTCGTGTGCTCACAATTTGGCGCTAGAAACAGGGACTTCGTCCCGGTAAAAGATTTATCTTGTCCTGTGATTTCATTTTAATTTGGCATATGATTGCTCTGATTTTATCAGCTCGGACCGTATAGATCATTCGTCAACTGTATTATGTTCAAAAACCCACCTTTGGTCTTCGATAAGAGTTATTGTTCTAAGCGGGTTATTGTTCTAATCCATCGGATTTACAATTTTCGTAGTTTTTATACTAAGGATCGCTTTTAATAAAACTCTAACCCGTAGTTTATAGCCTGCGGGTATTAATTCCCTCTTGAAAAATTGTATTTCGCCAACTAACCCGCTTCACGCGGATATTCCCGTTTCTGTTGTTTGAAATAACTTATGCACAGAGAACGTGTTGTGAGTAAAGAAGGCAAGTTTACGCGAGATTTCAGTATCAACAAAAGGGCACGTGATGGAAAAGACGCAGGAAGCAGGAAAATCCAAAGCTTTGTCAAAAGAAACGCCCAGGACAACCCCGATCATCACCCGAAGCAAGCAGAAAGGAGATAAAGCTAAAGTGACCAATCGAATGCAAGATACTGCAGAAATCACTTCACCCATGAACGCTAATTCAGTTGCAGCGGCGGCTCTCAGAGCAGCAACGATAAAATACGGGGAGGCTGCGGTAGTTCCGAAGGCTGCGGAGGCTAGCAATACCTTCGCCATGAGTCAACTTAATCAACCAAGAGAAAGGGTGGATGAATCCCGAACATTCCAACCCGCGCACCTGCTAACCTTTGGAATGCCGCTAACAAATAATCAGAATCAAACCATACCGGCTGCTCTGGCACCGCAGAGGGGCGCTCACTCCAATTTGGAAACACCAGCAACCGAAGCTGAACCCCTGCCACCTTTAGTACAGACCATGGAGGAGGGCGGTACCACGGCTGTAGCGGCACGCGCTGGGACTCCCAATCAGGGGTCCAACCAATCACACCGACTAATGGCTGAGCTTGAGGAACTGAGGAAGAACCAGCAGGTTTACGCAGAAGCTGTAGCTCTGTTGGCCAGAGAAAATCAAGATTTAAAGGAGCGGATTGCTCTAAGCATGAAGACCAGCCAACAACTTGATGAAGCAAGCTCCAAAGCACCAGAGCCAAAACAAGACTGTAGAGTCGTCCTAGCGGCTAATGAAGACGTGACAAGGAGACTTAGCGTATCCGACCCGGATTATGACGATGGAGAGTCAGACGGTGATGAGCGGAAGAATTTAGAGCACCAACGCGCAATGGAGGAACTACGAGATGAGATGATGGCAGAGATCAGGCAATTAAAAAATAAACAAGGTGGGGGAAGGTTAGAGGAGGTCATGAGAGAAGCTAACTCCACGCCCCTAACGCATCGCTTGGCCAACACCCCTATTCCACTGAAATGCCCTGTCCCGACGTTCGAATGCTATGATGGATCCAGCGACCCTGCTGCACATATTCGGTACTACAACCGTGTCTTAGCTAGATGGGGTCAGAACGACGCCGTACTCTGTAGATACTTCCCGTCAAGCTTGAAGGGATCGGCGTTATCATGGTTTGATAATCTGCCACCAAACTCCATCCACTCATATGACCAACTCGCAGAGAAATTCTTAAGAACATACATGTACAACAAGACTGTAAACACCGGGATGGATAAGCTCTTTTCACTAGAAATTGGCTACAAGGAAACCACGAGGGAATACACAAACAGATGGCATAAGATCTGCCAAGCCATAGAGAGCGTGGACCCAGTGGTAAGCATCAACTGCTATAAATGGGGCTTAGACCGAATGAGTCCCCTATTTGTTGAAATTCACGGGAGCGTGCCCAAGACAGAAGGAGATCTCCGAATAATTATCGAGAAGCACGCTCGACTTGAAGAAATTCAACGGGAAAACCCGAGGGCATATCCGCAGAGGTCTCACCGCACCAATTCAGCGGAACAAACCAATGGGGCCAAAAGGGGTTGCTCAGATGAGAGACCTCACGAAGATATGAAGGAACGGAGGGATGAACGAAGTACATGCGACCGAAAATTCGAAGATCAAGTTTACACGAAACTCAACGCTAGCTATGCTCGTATCCTACGAGAAATCAAAGGGAGGGAAAACTTAGAGTGGCCATGGTCTAAGGGAAAGCAGCCCCTGAGATCCGAGAAGTCTAAAGATTACTGTGAGTATCACTGTTTCAACGGACACCAGACCGAAAAATGCAAGAACCTTAAAATAATGATCCAGAAATTAATTAATGCGGGAGAGCTCAAACATTACATACGAAAGGAGGTTACCGAGGACAGATCCAAACGAACCAAACCAGTCCAACTTCCGGAAGAAAACCGAACAATCAACACCATCTCGTGTTCCGAAGCCACAGGACCCTCACTCACAGCGCAGATCGGAAAAAGGTTACGGAAGCAATTCGAAGACCGCTGCGAGTTATATAAGGTCGATGGGATAGCAGTGGACGAACACGAAGAATGGATGGAATCTCCTGTCATCTTCGATGCCGAGGATATCGAAGAAGATATGGAAGACCATAATGATCCCTTGGTCCTAACATTACCAGTAGCTGGATGTAACCTCAAAAAGATCCTCATAGACGGGGGAAGCTCTGTAAATGTCCTATTCTATGATGCATTCAAACGGATGAAGCTCCAGGATGAACAGTTGATGACCTCTTATCACACCATCTACGGATTCAATGGAGCAGCCACGAAGCCCTTGGGAGACATCGTGTTACAGGTCAACGCAGGGCCCATGAAACTGGATACCCGATTCAGTGTGGTGGATACCCCTTCCCCCTACAACGCCATTATTGGACGACAATGGGTACACAAGCTCAAAGGAGTTGCGGCAACATACCACCAATACCTCAGATTTCCAACACCTGAGGGAATAATGGAGATCAAGGGAGATCGAATCGCTACGCGAGAATGCCAGGCCACTCAGGATCATATCAACAATGAGCAAGAAGAGCAGCGAAAAATCCGAAGAGTAAGAAATCAAGAAACCGCGAAAGAAAAAGCCGTAGACCTATTCCTTAAGGAAACTACAGGAAAAGGCTTGACGAAAGATCGTAATGACCAAGGCTCGGAAACAAGTACCTCAACAACCAGCGAAGAGCAGAAACACGCTAAATAGCAATTAAAGAGCGCCCCAGTTCTCGGAAACCCGAAGCCTGTGTTCACGCCAGTAGAACCCATAAAGGAAATCAACATAGGAACGGAAGAAGACCCGAAGATGGTCAAAATTGGGACCATCATGAACGAAGGAAGAGAACATTCCTTAACCAAATTACTTAAGGAATATGCGGATGTGTTCGCCTGGAAGTTAGGAGATATGCCGGGGATTGACCCAAAAGTAATCCAACATGAACTACGCATCAAACCGGGCACTCCCCCGTTCAGGCAGAAAATACGAAAAGTGGCTCCAGAATATCATAAGGCGGTAGAAACAGAACTTCGGAAGCTACTAGATGCAGGATTTATCAGGGAAGTCAAATACCCTACCTGGATCTCCAACATGGTCATTGTTCCTAAGAAAAATGGAGGGGTTAGAATATGCATCGACTTTACTAATCTCAACAAGGCATGTCCAAAGGACAGCTATCCCCTGCCGAGCATAGATCAACTGGTTGAAGCAGTTGAAGGGTACGAAGAGCTGTCATTCATGGACGGATATTCTGGTTACAACCAAGTAGCCCTGGCAGAAGAAGATCAGCCACACACAGCGTTCTATACCCCACATGGCCTTTATTGCTATACCAGAATGCCTTTCGGGCTCCGAAACGCAGGGGCAACATACCAAAGGATGGTCGATGCTATCTTCAAGCCATGGATTGGAGGAACCCTAGAAGTCTACGTGGACGACATGCTCGTCAAAAGCAAGCTGCGTAAAAATCACCACCAGGACCTGAGGAATATCTTCGAAGCAATGAGACAGCATCACATGAAAGTGAATCCGGAGAAATGTACTTTCGGTGTCACCTCGGGGAAGTTCCTCGGGTATCTAGTGACGAAAAGGGGCATCGAGGTAGACCCAGCTAAGATTCAAGCCATAGTAGAGATGTCGTCACCAAAGAATCTGAAGGAAGTGCAGAAGCTCAATGGGTCCATAACAGCGTTGGGCAGATTTATTGCACGGTCCTCGGACAAATGCAAACATTTCTTCAATATTCTTAAAAAAGGGAGCAGGTTCGAATGGACTGCTGAATTCGAGGAAGCATTCCAAAAAATCAAAGAACATCTAGCTTCAATCTCAATCCTGCAGAAACCAGACCCTGATGAAGTTTTGGCACTGTACATAGCAGCAACAGAGGACGCAGTCAGCGCGGTATTAGTCAAGACCAATACAAAGGTAGAACAGCCTATCTACTACGTCAGCAAGACACTCAATTCCGCGGAAAGAAATTATACTAAGATTGAACAACTCATCCTCGCACTGGTATGGGCTACCCAAAAACTGAGAACCTACTTCCTAACTCACCTCGTCAGGGTACCATGCAAAGCACCATTGGAAGCAGTCCTCAAAAGCACGGGAAAAGTGGGCCGAATAGCCAAATGGAATACCCATCTGGACCAATTCAACATCATTCATGAAATTCAACATTCTCAGAAGTCCCAAGTGCTGGCAGATTTCTTAGCAGACCTCCCCCCTAGACAACGACGAAGAGATTAAGGGAATACCAGAAGCCGAGGAAGAAATCAAGGATCCAATGGATATCCTCGAACCTGCGAGTCATAGACAATGGGAAGTCTTTGTCGACGGATCTAAAAATAAGGAAGGAGCAGGAATATGTATTGTCATTATCACCCCAACTGGAGAAAGGATTATACAGGCACTTAGATTGGAATTCAAAGAGCATACCAATAACATTGTTGAATACGAAGCTGTCGTACATGCCCTACGTATAATAATAGAGATGGGGGTAACCGATGTAAGGCTGACAAGTGATTCGCAGCTTGTCATACGGCAAATTGGGCTCGAGTATAATGTGTACGATGACACTCTTTCAGCTTACATGGCCTTGGTCCAAACATTGGCATCACAAATCCCGAACATTAAGTTCCGGCACTTATGCAGAAGGGACCTCAGACACGCGGATGCCCTGGCATATATATCATCCATGCTGAGGGATAAAAATGCCGAAGCTATTAAAATAGCAAGGGTATACGAGCCTTCGATTGCATCTCAATTCTCCTTCGCTACCAATCAAGATGTGATGGAAGAAAATATCGAAGACCAGGTAGGAGAAGACATCCATAATGACTTTGATGAAGAAGACATCCTGTCAAGAGCAAATCAAGACGAAGACTTCAGCAACGAAGATGACTGGAGGGTGACAATACAAGCCTTTCTCGAAAAAGGAAGCTTACCTGCGGATCGGAAACTAGCTAGGAAGATGCTCTCCAAAGTGGGAAGATATGATCTTCGGGAGGGGGTCCTGTATAGAAAATCCTTCCTTGGACCATTACTACGCTGCTTGTCCCGGAAAGAGGGGCATCGAATTCTAAATGATATCCACTATGGTGACGCGGGGAATCATAGCGGCATGAGATCACTGGCTGACAAGGCAAAAACGCAAGGATATTACTGGCCGACCATGATACAAGATGCTGCGAGGATGTCCCGACGATGTGAAGAATGTCAGCGCTTCGCGAAAAAAATCCACGCGCCGGAAACAATGTTAAACTCTGTCGATAGCCCGTGGCCATTTGCAAAATGGGGCGTAGACATCGTCGGGCCTTTCATCGAAGGATCAGGGAAGAGACGATTTTTGATAGTAGCCACGGACTACTTCAGTAAATGGGTGGAGGCTAAGGCCTTGGCCAGGATCAGAGACGCGGATGTGTTCACTTTCATATTCCAGAACATCATTTGCAGATTTGGTATACCTGCGGAAATTGTATCTGATAACGGTGAGCAATTAGAGGGAAAAAATGTAGACATGCTCTTCGACACCTTCAAAATAAGAAAGAACAAGTCCACCCCCTTATACCCTCAAAGCAACGGACAAGCGGAAGCTACCAACAAGACCCTCGCCCTTATAATCAAAAAACAATTAGACGAGCATAAGGGAAGATGGTGCGAACAACTGCACAATGTCTTATGGGCATACAGGACAACACGAAGATCCGCTACCGGGGAATCCCCGTTTCTTCTAACTTATGGAGCTGAAGCAGTCATACCTACGGAAATCCTCATGCCAACCACGAAGACCGAAGCTTGGGAGAAAAACCTCACAACAGATATGATGTTAGAAAGGTTGGACGACTTGGAAGGAAGAAGGGAAGTAGCATTGCAAAATATGGAAAATTATCAACGAAGACTAGCAAGGGAGTACAACAAAAAGGTAAAGCTACGGAATTTTGTAGAGGGACAGTATGTGTTGAGAACAATCCCACGGTATCAGCAAGAAAAGAAATGGGGAAAGTTAGCACCTACATGGGGAGGACCTTTTATGATCCACGACATTGCGGGTAACGGTTCCTACTACCTTCGTAATCTAAAAGGCGAGGTCCTCCGGCATCCTTGGAATGCTAAATGGCTCAAACCATACTTCCCATAGAAGCAACGCAGATTTGAATCTGCTTGGAGTGTACCAGAAGAAGAAGGGAGCCTGACCGCTCCACATGTTTCTATCTCTGGAAGAGGGATTGCAGACCTCAACTTATCAATCAAACAATCTTTCAAATTATCAAGTCAGTGGAATCTACCTACAATATTGGGGAAAGTAGTTAATCTACAATCTCTCAGGGCTCCCCCATCAGTGCCCATAAGTGTAAGACCAGGGGGAAGGCACCCAGCAGAAAGAGATACCCAACCAATCTTAAGGCAACGGGTCGACGGAATGGGTGCGTAAATATTTTAATCCCATATCCTAGAACGTTTCCCCGGCCCCCACCGTCTGGGAATCCTCTGGCCCAGGATTCGCCAGCGGGGTGACAGGTCTCAAGACGATCACGAAGGTACCTTCCTTCAGGATCGCACTCAAAAACACTTAAAAACTTTTGTTTTGATTTTTCACGAATACTTAAAATAAAAACAAAACGACATTGTAGGTATATCAAGAGAGGATTCATTTCATAAAGGGTGATTACAAGAAGTGAAAAGCCAAAGCCAAGGATACACAATCAAAAAATATTCCTTTTACAGGATCATCAGCAAAAAATATCCTTGTTACATGATTACAAAAAGTATAATGATGTCGCGGATCCTACAAAACGCTGCGATCTCTATCTAAGTGGCGGCCCCATCGGCAGGATTATTCCGAAGACTTGATGGGACGCTCCCACCAGAAGAAGGGCCCGAGGAGCTGGGCAAGGCAGAAGGAACAGGACGACGAGGATAGTTCTTCACGAGACCATGTTCATTCCTTAGGCCAAGTTCTATCCTCTCCAGCATCTTGTTCGTCTCCTCAGCCAATTGACAACGAGCCATGTGTTTAATAACTGTTGTCCGCTGTTGGGCTTGGGATAATAACGAAGATAGCCGATTCACCTCTCCAGAAGCAGCACCAACGGCCTCCTCGCGGGCTGCTGCTAAATTCTTGAAGTGATTGGTCTGTTCTTCCTGTTGCGCTAAGGACAATTGAGCCTTTTCAAGTTTTTCATTTGTGACGCGAAGGCGTCCCTCGAGCTCTGAAAAAGACAACACCACGGAGTTAGCGTAGAAAAAAGACAAGGTCACACTCGATGAAATGGGATTATACCTTCGACACAAGGCGAAGCCTCTTCATACTCATTAACAACCGCATCTCGCGCTTCATCAAGATGATCATATTCCGCGGATAATTTCTTATAGTCTAGTTGAAGGTTGGTGAGAGTAAATTGACAGGCATCTAATTCTACCTGCTTCATCGAGTCCATATGACGAAGGTGGTCGACCTCTTTATTTATCTCTGAGACCCCTTTGCTGAGTCTGTACATGCACACTTCGAGATTCCTCTCAGACTCAGCATGACGAGCTACGTCGGAACGAGACGCGGAAAGAGCATTACTGAGAGCGTAGACTTCAGCACGAGCATCATCTCTTTCTCTGACAAGACAGAGCATATTATCCTGGACCCCTGAAAGAGGAATGGATCGAGCCGTCTGTAATTCTTCTTCCAACCGCTGAATCCTAGATTCCAACAAGGAAGTGCGCTCACGGGCTTCTCGCAGACTATCACGGGTCCACAGCAGTGTGCCATTAAATAAAGCACAATCATGGTTGTACAGATTTTGCATGTCGACTATCTGAACATGCCGCGCGCGCCATACCTCAGCCCGAGCATCCCATTTCTTAGCTTCGCTCTTAATTTTCTCAACCAAATCTCTAATACGAGATTTTTGCCGAACTCTTTCGTTTCGAAGCCATATCAGCTCGGGGACGCCACCCACTGGAGATAGGGTGGGGAGACTCAGACAGAACAACTAAGAGATAAAAGAATGACGACATACGGCGAGGGAAAAGAACCAAACCTGTGAAAGCGGAAACTTGGCTACGAGATTGCTCTAACTCCGCGCGCACTGCAACAAGTTCTGACCGAAGATCAGCCTCTGCTTCACCCAGCTTTTCTTTTTCCTTAAGGCTTTTCTTCATCTCTTCAATTTCCACCTCAGCCGCAGATAATTCCTTTTCTCGATGACGAAGCTTAGCCTCGAGCTTCAGAGATTTCGCTTTGAAGAACTGATACAGCACGTGGTTACAATGCTCGCTCCTCATCATCTACACATCAAGATAACAACATTATTTCACTGAAGCGTCTGATCGTCACGTAGAAGTGTGTACGAAAATTTACCTCAAGCACACGCTGCTGCGGAAAGCCATATTGATACCCGTCGGCGATGGCCATCATATCGGCAACGGAAGTAGGAGGCTCCGGCACGAGGGTAGCTTCGGGAACAGTCAACCTTTTTCCCCAGGCTTCAGACACCTGCGCCTTTGAAGACATCTCCATCATGCGACGGGTATACGCGGTGGATTCCTTTTCCCCAACGACCACAGGAGCGGGATGAGAGAAAAATAGAAGATTCTTTTCCTTAAACCAATCCATGATGGCGTCCTCACCCTCAGACGTCGGCGACTGGGGAAGACTATCGGCGGGCGCGTCAACGACAGATTTTCCCTTCTCTGACTCGACCCCCTCAGCATGCTCCTCCGCGCCTACATGCACAGCAGGCTCCTCCGCACCAACATCTTCTACAGTAGCATCCCCATTACCATCACCACCAAGAACATCCCAATCATCATTGGGGGAAAGTAAAGAGAAGTCCTCGGGAAAATCGAGGGCTTCGTCAAAAAACTCCCCCGTGGAATACATCCGATCAAAAGAAAATTCTTGAGAAGTGGGAAGGGTATCCGCGACATCACCAGCAGGGACGGAAACATCCCCGATGACAACGTCATCAACCATCACAACTTTGTTCCTTCCTTCATCACCAGCGTGACCAGCGAAGACCTCTTCTCCGACATTGATAGGGGAAGTACCAGTACGTTCCTCCCCATCTGTAATCTCGTCCTCAGCAAACTCTTCGTTCACTGGACTAGTAACTTCTTCTTGGGCCTCAACCTCGCCCATCACCGTAGTAGAAGACTGCTTCGGCCTAATCTTTTTCTTCTTCAATACCTGAAACCAACACCACAAAAAGAATTATTTTTCCCGTCTGATGGAAGTTCTAAAAAAGAAGCGCAGCTAGAATCTGCATACCTGAGCAGCTGAGATATTCTTCGGTGGGAGTATAGCACCGGAACCATCCTCCTCGTCTCCCTCTATGACGTCCAGGGAATAAGGAAAATTCATGCCCGCAAAGTTCAGACGCCAGGGGCAGAAATCTCCATAGCGAACAGGAGGAGATTCGCGCGGCTTACTATTCTCGGTAGGCCGCCAACCGCGGGGACCGGGAATCCAACCGTAAGCCCACGGACCAACTATCTCGATAACGGTGGCGTGCCACTCGTAATCATGATCGCGCTTGATCCTCTCTCGCGCGGGGAAGAGTTTCCGACGACTGGACGCCTCCGTGCCAGGAACATACTTCAGCTTGGCATCGCTGACCTCATTTAACAGATGAATCTCGCCTCGAGGAGCAGGGAGATTCCGAAGGCTGACACTCCACGGCTTGCGATTCCTAATATTGACGTAATCCCCAAAGGAGTTATTGAAATTCTCAGGCGTATACCATTCCTTCTCCATGGGATTGGGAACGTAACAAGTCATCGACGTTTCCCCCTTACTCCGCAGATAGCATTCCTTCAGGGCGCGGAGATAATTCCCCGATAGTTGGGATACGGAACGGCTATGAGTATTGGTGGAAGAACCCTCACGACTAGCCAGCACGTCGTAGTAGAAGGAATCACCGGATTTGTACAACGGCAGCATCAGACCAGCCTCGAATGCCCCAACCGTCGTTAACAAATGAAACTCATCGAATTCGTACTTGGAGATAAGCTCATACGTAATATCATCCTCAGGGGCATAGAAACGAACCCCGAAGGCTTGAAGCTCATGCTTTTCCTTGAATATTTCAAGATCGATGTGCTTAAAGGTTACTTTTTTCCTGCTAACAGAGACACTGCGTATCAAGGGAGCAGCCTCATCCTCCTCGGCAGGGCCGGATGAACTAACGAACGCTTCCGAAGCTTTTCTCTTCACGGGGGGATTCTTTGAAGATTCAACCCTAGGAGCTACGCTCTTCGTATTCTTCCCTTTAAAAGTTGGAGAAGACCGTAGATGATGCTCGGGCACTAACGAACGTAGAGGAGGAATGTCAAAAGCAACAGCGCGGGGCGGAGCCTGCGTACTCCTAGTATCATCACGAGGACGAGCCACTGAGCGATCAAAGACTCTTCGAGAACCAGACGGAATTATCTGGGGAATATCTTCCCTAGAGGACGAGGCTTTCGCTCCTGAAGAAACTCGACTCCGACGAACATCATCTTGAGACTCTCGACGCGGAGGAGATCTCGATAACCCAGAATCCGGAGTCTGATAAGTAGGCCGCGGACGGTCAGACATGGCTGCGGAAAGAATAAAATCAAGAACAAGTTACACACCAAAATCACCAAAATCACCAAAATCAAAAAACACATCCATAGTAATACAACTACGATAACGTAGCAACCCTAAAAGTAGTATACATGCTCAATATTTCACCCTCGAAGTAATGGCTTCCTTAATTTAAGATGAAGAACAGGGGCAAACTAGTATGCAAGCATCAAAAGAAGTTCTTCATCACAAACAATGAACAACGGTAGCAGAAAATTCACAAGTCAACACAGCATAAAACGGTGGAAATAAAGAAAAGGAAAACTTACCGACAAAAACAGCAGTAGAAGAAACAAACAGGAGAAGCGGGCGTGGTTAATGCTAAGGTGGAGAGAATTTAAGATCACAGGGGCAATGAAGACTGACAGAAAATTTAAGATCACAAGTGCAATGAAGACTGACAGAGAATTTAAGGTCACAGGTTCAATGAAGACAGACAGAAAATTTAAAGGAAGAATGAAAACTGAGAGAGTGTTTAGGAAGAATGAAATTAAATTTTCCTTCTATCCTTAAAATACCCGAAAGAAAGAGAAGGAAATTAAGGGAGGAATGGGAAAACGTGCCCGTTACATAAGCAGTTAATGCACGAATAAAAGACGTGCCCAAGTATCTAGGAGAAGTTATTAGGAGTGAGAAGAATATGCGACGATAGTTTTTCTTCAAGGCACCCATTAGTCATTCAAGCCCGAAGAAAAGGGGCAAATTGTGTACACATATATCTCACTATCAGACACGTGTATATAAAGAGGCACGTGGAAAGCATGCAGGCCAAAAACATCGAAACATGATGGGTCACGAAACACCAAATAAACCCCGAGGAGTTACTTTATCTCATCCCCAAAAGATAAGCCAAGATCAACGGTGGAGAGAAAGTTAGCTGACACGGACTGACATGGGCAGAAGACACTTGTCTGACACGAGCAGACCCCTCAACTACCCACATTAAACACTCCGAGCAGTGTACGTGTCGACCAACCTGTGGAACGAGCGAGGATGCCTCTGCGGGATCAAGGGGGAAACGCAGACCTCCGCGCGATGGACGCAAGGACACAAGAAGATAAGGTTCCAACGGTCTTCAGAGATGGGACCCACGTTCTAACCTTATAAATACCCAATCTCCACCAAGAGGAAAGGGGGATCGAAAAAACATCAGGAAGGGAATGAGAGAGAGAGAAAGAGAAATAGCAAAGGTAGGTTAATCCCTGAGAGGAGAGAAACATGTAAACCCCAAAAATCATTCAACTGTTCGTGTAACCGTGAAGAACATAGTAGAACAACAAATCCCGTGGATGTAGGCCTTAGTGCTGAACCACGTAAACCTTGGTCTTATTTACATTTCAGCATTTTACATTCATTTAGCTCCACACGTGTTTGCTTATGTGTTTTGTTTTCCTTAATACTTATATCCCATGCACAAACGCCACGCCTGGAGTGGTTGGAGGAGGCCATGATAAACCCGAAGGTTTTGAGCCAATGAATCAACACCAGGGTACCATCATCATAATCTCCTTAGATGTTAAAGATTGATTGTGAGCGTTCGGACACGCACGTGGTTCGTGTGCTCACACTCGTAGTTGCGGTGAGTGTGTTTGCTTGGATAATGTAAGTTGCAGCCTTATCTGGCAGATTTCCTTATACGGTTGGAGTACTATTATGCCGAATCAAGTTTAATTAATAGCAATGACGGTTTTCAATTGCTTGGGAGATTTATGTTGGCTTACAGTATTTTGATGAAAGTTCATTTTGAAACTTAATGCATACAATAGTTGTTAATTTAACAGCTTCAACTTCGACCAATTAATTTGAATTGACGGTTAACACTTGCTCTGCAAATCGGGCGGAAAATCGGGCGATATCTGAGTCGCAGCTGATTTAAAACTTCCCCTTTGATTCTCTATCACAATCTCCTGCATGTCCATGATTTAGCTTTCTTCGTTTTCTCCGCCCTATTCTGTTGTTTTTCTCTAATTTTCTTTATTCTTCACTGATTCTTCCACTTAAACTTTGTTCCTCTGCAAACCTATGAACCTAGTTTTTTAGCCCACTAATTCTTTATCCCTCTCTCTGATTTCGCAGTTTTAGTTTTTGATTAATTCAATTTATTTTATTACCTAATTATTCTTTATTCTCTTGCAGAATTCATTCCTTCACTCCAACCCAAACCTGATTGGGAAGACTAGGGTTTTTGTGGAAGTAGTTGACACATTTGCGGCGGGTTTTCCTTGTGGTTCGTTCTCACAAAGAGCCTCTCAATTTTTATTCAAATCTCTTCGATTCCTCCTTCTGGTCGTGCAATTAAACTCATCTTTACACTCTTTTTAGCAATCATTACTCTCTTTTCTTCCCTAATTGTGTCTTCCGTAATCAATATCATCTTTTCCTCAAAGTTTTTTGACTGGTGTTTCTTCAGTCTCAAGATTGTGGCATGATGAACACTTGGCACTCTTCAAAATTCATATCAATAGAGTTTTTCTTATTTATACAACTTCTAAATAATTATTTTACCTTCACAATCTTTGCACTCTTAGAAAACATCACCCATACAGAAAAGAACCTACATATTACCCCTCTTAGAAAAATTTTAAACACCTTTTTCAGTCTGCAATTGTTGTTTACTAGTTTGGAATCAATGGAGTCTTCATCTTCCAACATTGAAAATCTATCTTCTAACCTCCAAAAAAACTGTAACATTACTCACGAAACTGTTAGACATGTCAGTATGCAAGGAAAAGGAAGATTTGTAGAGACTTATGCTCTTATTGGTTATGTCAGTAGAGAAGCAATAGTTACTAGAAGTGATGTTAGTTTTGCTGTCAGACAAACATGGGGAGCTGAAAGAAAAGTTATTATCATCACCACAAATAGGAGAAATGTCTTCATCTTATGAATTCATTATAGAGATGCCTTTCAAAAAGTTCTTAGAGAGAGACCTCACTCAGTTGGTGGTCATTTGCTTGTTCTTTTACCTTGGCAGTTCCACATGAATGTGCAGAATGCTATTTTTCAGTTTGAAGTCTTTTTCATTGAGTTTAGGTTGAGAGATGACCTGGATAGAGACAATATTTCTCAACTGATTGCTTCTCAAGCTGGAGAGACTATAACTATTTTCAATAGAGATGCAACTGGTGTTTTCAAGGCTAAAGTTAGGGTTGATGTCAACCTGCCTCTGGTCAGGAAAATGCAGATTACCCTTGAAGATGGTGAGAAGATTAAAGTGGTTATTTTCTATTTGGGTATCCCCTCACCAACCTGCAGGAACTGTTATGTTTTCAATCGTAATGAAAACTACTGTGGTCTAATTGCTAATATTGCATGACTTGTTGTTCCTGCATTAAACTTTCAAGGTGTTGACCCTTTTGGTGTTCAAGTTGACAACAATGTAATGAAAGAAAACATGGAAGGGCTCATGCAACCAGAAAATGTTCAAGAAAATCCTGGAGTTGAAAATGGAAATAATGAAGTTGTGATTGTTGAGAATGAAGGAATAGAGGGTCAGGAGAATGTTGAGAATAATGACAGGTAGGAAGAAGTATAGAGGAATCCTACAAATTCTCCAGTGACATTTCAATCTATTTATTCCTCTGAGCTGAACGTGAATGATCAAAGAGAAAATAAGAGAAGGAGAGAGGAAGATATAATTTTTGACATTATGGATATGGATAACTACTCGAGAGAAATTACTATTGCACTCAATAGGCTTTCGGAAGAGGTTGCTAAAGATAATACTATAGTGGTGATGGAAAGGGGTGAATCTTCAAATGGAACTGCAAGTGTTGATACTTCTATTGAACATGAAAATACTTTGGCTGATATTGTTTCTCCTGTGGATGCTGGAGCCCAAGTCTATCACTCTAATCAGGTTCTTTTCAAAACTAAAACACTTTACTTTAGCACCTCTTTTTGTGATTATTTTTATGTTTATCTTAGCTTGATTTTTCCTTACATTATATGGTCGCACTCCATTTACTTTTACCTTAATCTTCTCATTATGTTTAGTTTCAGCATTGTCTTCATTTATATTTTAATTTCTAGATTTTTTGCAATGAAAATACTGCCATGGAATGTGCAGGTGATCGGAAAACCCCTCACAAAAAACCACCTAAAATATTTACTTAAGAAGCATAATCCTGACTTCATTTTTCTGGCAGAAACGAAATCTCTCAGAGATAACATGAACATATTAGATAAGATTTAAGATTTCATGATTGGTTTGTAGTCCCTAAGATAGACCTTTTTGGTGGATTCTTGATTGTCAGGCATAATAATATTAAAGTGACATGCATTTTTGAATTCTTTGATATTTGTTTTTTTCAAATCCATGACTGTTTTAAAAATGTTTGGAATATGGTATGCATGTATGGTTCTCTTAACGCCCAAGGAAAAAAATCGCAATGGGATAAAATTAACTACTTTTGTAATTTGAACTCTAGCTCTCCCTGGATCATAATAGGTGACTTAAATTTTATTTTGCATGTCAGTGATAAACAAGGTGGAAATAATAACTCTCATGGTAAAAAAACTCATTCATGATAATATTCAATCTCTAGGCTTAATGGACCTTAGATATCAGGGCATTCCTTTCACTTGGTCGAATAATAGAGAAGGTCATGAAAATATTAAAGAACGCATTGATAGAGTTCTCTCTTCCTCCTGATGGTCTAACATTTATCCTAATTCTATTGTTAGTCATCTGCCTAGAGTTGGTTCTGACCATACTCCAATTCTTTTAACATGCAAGCCTTTGAAACATCATGCTCATAAAACGTTTAAAATCATAAGACCTGGTTAAGCCATGATAATTCTAGAGAAATTATTTCTAACAACTGGAATTGTAACATTAATGGATCCCATGCTTATAAAATGCATAAGAATCTTTAAAAACTTTCCTACACTCTTTCGAAGTGGAATAATCAGTTTTCAGAAACATCTTCCAGCATATAGAGAATCTTAATAAGAAAATGGAAATTCTTCATACTATTAGTCCTCTACCTATTTTAGAAATTAAAGATACTCAAAACAATCTGGATATCTGGTATAGTAGAGAGTCTGATTATTGGAATCACCTCTCAAAAGATAAATACATTAATGAGTTTGATAGAAAAACTATCTTCTTTCACCAAACTGCTAATAACAGAAGAAGAATAAATCACATTCACACACTTAGGGATGACACTGGTCTTTGAATTGATGATAACTCACAAATTCAAGACATGTTAATAAAACACTTTAAAAATATTAGCACTTCTTTTAACGCTCGACATACTCAATAACCTTATAGAATCATGTATTCATGAAAATGATAATAATTTGCTAATTAGGATTCCTGATGAACTGAAATAAAATAATACTCTTTTCTCTATGAACCAGTGGGGCTCTCGGGGACCAGTGGTTACCCGTCTGGTTTTTTTAAAGTTCATTGGGACATTGTTAAAAACGATATTATCAACCTTGTTCAAGATTTTTTCAAAAAGAAATACATCCTCAAAGATTTGAATTACACTTATATCACTTTAATTCCCAAGGTTCAAAACCCTTCTACGCCTAGTGATTTTCGCCAAATCAGTCTCAGTAACACTACGTATAAAATTATTTCAAAATTTTTAACAAACAGACTGAAACCTTTATTTCCTAAACTTATTTCTCAAAATCAGTCTGCCTTTATTCCTGGTCGTCAAATCGCTGACAATATAATAGTAGCGCATGAAATTTTACACTCTATGAAGATTTCTAAAAATAAAAACGGGAATATGGCCTTGAAAACCGATCTGTCGAAAGCTTTCGACAGGATCGAATGGGACTTTCTTAAGCAGACTCTTGTCTCTTTTGGTTTCTGCATGTGAGGATTGGTGTCAACTGATTATGCAATGTATAGCCACTACGTCTTTCTCGGTTCTTCTAAACGGAGTGCTTGGTGAAAAATTCTTTGTGTCCAGGGGTCTCCGTCAAGGAGACCCTTTATCCGCTTACCTTTTTATTATCTGCATGGAGGTGCTCTCCAAACTTCTTCTAAAGGCTAAAAATGATAAACAAATTTCTGGAATTAGAGTTACTAAAAATGCACCTTCTGTTTCTCATTTGTTTTTTGCTGACGATTGTTTTCTATTCTCCAAAGCTAGTCTGTCTGAAGCAAAAAATATTGTTAACATTCTAAACCTCTTTGGGGAAATGACTGGTCATGTCATTAACTTTCAAAAATCTGGTATCTATTTTACTCCTAAAATACAGAACAAACATTGTAAAATCATCTCTAAAATTCTTAAAGTTAGAAAAATTTCTAAGAATAATAAATATTTAGGAACTCCTCTCTTTTTTGATAGAAATAAAGTAAATAGTTTTGAGCCTTTACTGAATAAGTACTATGCTTCCCTCGAAGGTTGGATAGGAAAGATGTTTAATCATGCTGGTCGTACTGTCTTAATTAAAACTGTTCTTAGTGCTTATCCAAACCATCAAATGCAATGTCTAGCGTTTCCTAAACAAACCCTTGATAACAGGGACAAGATCCAAAGAGACTTTGGTGGCAAAAGAAAAATAAAAAGAAATACTATTATCCTAAAGCCTGGCCTAGCATTAACAAAGACATTCGTCAGGGTGGCCTAGGAATTAGAATTCCTCATAAGCACAATCTAGCTTTACTCACTAAATTAACATGGAGATTAATTCATAATCAAGATCAGCTTTGGGCTAAAATTCTAAAACATAAATATTTCAGAAACCATAATCCTTTAAGAAAAACCAGAAAGTATAAAATCTCCTGGATTTGGTCCAGTATTAGAAAAGGGTTGGAGATCATTAAATCTAACAGTGTATGGCAGGTGAATAATGGGATCGACATTAATATCTGGACTGATTTGTGGCTACCTAATCAATCTGCGCCACTTACTCCTGTTACTATTGATACTAACATGCCTAAGACTGTTAATGTTTTAATGAATGTTTATGGGAATTGGGATATGAACATAATCTTGAAGTATATTCATACTTATTTTCATAATGTTATAAACTCTGTAGCTATCAATCTTGATAAACCTGACAGGATTAGATGGAGTTCAACTAGATCAGGAGAACTCACTACTAAATCTGCTTATGATTTTCTTACTAACCTCAAGATCGAAAAAAATGAAGCTAAGTTTTGGAAAAATATTTGGAGCTTAAATATCATACCCAAGGTTAATATGTTTTGCTGGAAGATTGTTTCTGGTGCTCTGTCCTTAGGGCGAAAAATGTCTAAATATGTAAAAGACACTAACCCTTTTTGTTTACTTTGTGATGGTCATACTCTTGAAGATGAAATGCATTTGTTTGTTAATTGCCCTTTCACTAAAAAAGTATGGGACTCCTTTGGTTTGAATGATATTTACAAGTATGATGGTCAAAATGATATCTTACTTTGGTTTGTTTTGGATGACCAATAAAGTTTTTAAGGATAGCCATGATAAAATCTCCTTTATTATTTGGTCTACTTGGAAATTCAGAAATAGTGTGAACTTTGATAATGTTTTGCCAGTGCCACAAAAGTTAATTGATTCTATTAAAGAATTGTGTTATTTCCATGGACACTTCAGTTAGGAGCAACTATATATCTGTCAGAAATGTGTGCAATGAAAATTATATAAAGAACAATAGAGTCTTTGATTGGTTTGTTCATTTTGATGCTTCTTTCTTGGAAGCTGAATTTACTATGGACTATGCGATTTCAATTCTGGATAATACATGAATCAGGAAACATTGTCGAGCAGGCATAAACTGGGCATCTTTCCCCTTAGAAGCTGAAGCCAGAGCAGGAATTGAGGCTCTTAGATGGATAAAGGATTTACAGCTCAACAATTGTTGCGTTATCAGTGACTATCAAACTCTTGTGAAGATTATGAATGGAGAAGCAAATCCTGAAGACCAGCCTTGGAGATCTCATACAAGCATCAATAGATGCAAATTTTCCTTTAATAGTTGTAATTCGGTTTCTTTTATGTTTAAAACTAGAAAGTTTGTGAACTTTGAAGATAGACTTGCTAAGGAAGTGCGATCTAGGAGGATTAGATACTTCTCTACGGAGAATATGAACATCTGTGAAAGAACTAATTTCCTAGAAAGGGCTAATCTCATATTAGAACCTATCATATGTAATATTAACTTCCTTTTATAAATAAATAAAAGTCTTCTTATCAATTTTTTTATTTATTAATAGTCTTCTTTAAGCAATGTTGTCATAATCTTCCAGTACACAATTATTAATCATCTTAAGTTTTTACATCTATTTACTTTCAAGCTAATATTCCTCCGATCTCAGTCAAAATTGATAAGAACATATATTCATATTAGATTACTGCAGCTTTTTGTTGCTTTCTTGTCTGTGTATAGAAATGGGTCGTTAATCAATTCACGTGGAAACACTAAAGTTTGTTTCTAAAAAAATGACTTTCATTACTCATATTCACCGTGTTTATATATATATGTACAAATTCAGGCCCTGGAATTTGAATCATTTAATCGGACAGGAATAAGATGCAACTATAAGTTGAATGGCGTAGTGAAATTAGACCTTAGTGGAAAATCACATTGAAGGAAAGCATGGAATTTTAACAGATTTTAATACAGAGTACTTAAGATTTTAGATTATGTTTAAAGAGTTCCAAATAAAAAGGATTCTGTTTTAAAAAGTACGACAACAAAATTAGTCGGCTGAAAAAGGAAATATATTTCCCTTGACTGAAAAGTTAGTTGACATCATATATTATTAAACGGCTGGCCCGGATTGTGCTAGATCAATTTTGAAATAATCAATAGAGATTCAATACAGGCTCCCAAGGATCAACCCAACATATGATAAAGTGCTGCCAAATTAATCCATTAAGAAAATGGATAACAAAAAAGTGGGGGAGGGGACTCCCTTTATGTGCAACTTAAATGACGATTATCAACTAATAGATAATCTTTTATATAGACAAGTTACGCATTGTAGAATAGGCCTATTGATGGTGGGTTTTAGACGAGGGCTAGAATTGTAAAATTATAAGTTTTGCGTATTTATGACCCGGCTTCAGACGGATAAATGAAATTTATATTTAGACATGAAAGTTCATGTTATGACGATCTTCCACTGATCATGTAACCTCCTCAAACATGAATATATGATAGCAATATTGAGACCTTCTCGTCTAAGCCCTCAATATTTCATATATTTCCATACACTGCCCGACTCGGTATTTAGTTCTGTATAAAATCTTAATGATTGGACAGATCTTAGATGCATTGACCACTAGTATAGAGCGATAAAGTCTTCAGGATGTTGCTAAAATGTTCCCTGACTGTGCAGAATAAATGTTCCCAACGAGTATGATGCTTCTATCATTTCATATATACCTCGATTCTCGAATAAATATAGTTCTCTTAGACATATTTCCTGCTAGTACATAGCCATCGATTAACTAATTATATTGTTATAATCATCGATTTAATTCCTAGAAAGTATTATATTTTCATCACAATATCTTATTACTATGATTCATGGTTTTCCACGGCTGAATTCCGTGGATTAGTAATGAATATTCACATGTCGGGAAAATGGGCTACCACCAAATAAGCCTCCAAAAAATGATGCAGGTATATTTAGTAATAAGGCTCAAACGAACACCCCAAAAGCGTGAACAAACGAGCATATGGAAATTTTACCAAAGAGGAGAGTGAAAAGTAATAAAATAATAATATAAAAAAAGGGAAGCGCGGGACCGGACCCACCTACCGGCCTTGCCACCGATGCCTTGGTCTTTCCCCTCCTTGTTCCACTTTTAATTTTATTTCCTTAAACCTGGACTTCCTCATTCAAGCAAACTCTTGATTTCCCATATCTTTGTCATATATTGCTCAATCCACAATATGGTTAACTAAGCACGTGGTCCCACAACCATTATGTCTTTACGCCATATTATATATTAAAATATTATTATTTTAATATTTCAAAATGCTGGACGTTTAAGGAAAAATCTTACCTGCTCATTCAAGCAAACTTTCAAGATCAACCTTTTCTAAAAAATACAAAATAATGCTCGAATGACCATTGAAAAATACCAAAATTCTTAGGAATGGGGGGTCGTATACATGGTGACCCGTGCATCACTATAGATGGTCGGTCCACTTGGCCACCATGGCCGGAAGTGCTACCATTTCTTAATCCATATTTTGATTAATCATCAACTTGGTTAATCCTCCATATTTTGGTGAGGCCTCTTTACACCAACCAGACTCTCCACCACCAATGGGCGGGCCTCATACCCATTGATTGGGTGGTCTCTCTACCCATATTGGACAGTTGTGCATCTCCCAGATCCAGGTCTTCCTAAAATTAGGGTTTGATAGTTCTGATCAAATATGAGCATAAGTAATTTTCACATTGATCAAGTTATCATTATTATGATTAAATATTTAATGTTTGGTCTTGCTACCAACATTTTTGTTGCTTGATTTTCCAAGAAGCAGCATTTTATTGGCCGACCATCTATTTGGTCGATCATCTAATATTTCATTGGTCGATCATCCAATATTTTATTGGATGACCATCCACTTGGTCGATCATCCAATATTTGTCAATATTTTAATCTCTACTTTGTCATTCCACTATTCATGACATGGTGGATCGAGGATGAGTACTCAATAGTAACTCAACAATATCTGATTTTGTGTCAAATACTTGACATATCATAATACATGTTGGTCCATGATCAATCCAACAATCTCTTTTGACCGACATTCATCAATCTAAATCATTCGAGTATCATTGTTGTCTCAGCTGGCACAATAATATGCACTATTTCATCAGACTCGACGTCTCGGTATCATTGTTGTCCCAGCAGACACCTTATGCTTAACCCATCATAAATATGAATTACAAAGCATGTCACGTTCGTCATCGACATTTATGCTCGATTCATCAAATCTAAGACTCACCATCTAGCCAATTCAACAATTGACCAACTAAATACACGTCTGCCTTGCAGACTTCACATGAGACATCAATCATATCACATGGGGGATATTCACTAGGATTTTGGTATGGGGGGATACAACACATGCAATGCATAAGTACATCCAAGATGATAAATTTGAGTAAGTCAGGTAGTAGATTGGCAATCATCCAAGTCTCCCACGCAATGCGGAATTGGTTAAACCACGATTTCCCACTTCCTACTCTTCTATTCCTCTTCAATCATCACCTTACAGGAGATCAATATGTTAAGTACTTCTGCAATAAATAGGTTCATCAATATATAACTTGGGACAACCGAACTCAATCGAACTGAATTGATTAGATTTTACCGTAATCTAATTTACGATAGTTTATTACTATCAAACACGCAAAATCCTTCCTCTCGATCTAGCACAGAGAATCAACACATCCACAACCCATCAATTACCACTGAATCAAACCTCTTTGTACTAAAATTTTATTTTGTTCACTAGAAATCACTAAATCCTCTCAGTACATTGATTTAAGCTTCATATCACTTTGTTTTTAAGAAATCTGATACAAAAAAATAATCAAGGAATAAAGCAACTTCAATTTTTTGAGTCGAGAAAGCTTGGGTCGGGCAAAATCAACATTAACCCTTAACCTAAATCTCGACCCACATTCTCTAGAGTCTTCACATTGATAAATTTGAACAATGTTCTTCGGGAGGACTGTACCAAACGGTCTCTTCTTCAATTTCAAGTACCATTCCTTGAATAAATTTAATAAAATTGTATAAATGAAAATATACTCAAATAAAACTAACTGGTGAACTGTGTAGGAAGCCTACCCAATCAAAATGAAGTCAAAGGAAACTAACTGGAGGACTGTCTAGGATTGAAGAAAGCCGACTCAATGAAAATGAAGTCAAAAGAAATAACCGGTGAATTGTTTAGGATTAAAGAAAGCTAACCCTTTTCCTGTTTACTGATAGTGTGACGAACCAAGTTTCGAAATCCCTTCAATATGATCACAATAAGTCCAAAGTTAGTCTCAGAACTTACGTTATAGCATAACCTGACTTAACGTAAATGGAAAACAATGACCAACTCAATTTCTCTAATCTTTTCAGAGAATTCAAGGTTATAAACATCATAAACTCCTAGAAGCAACATTTTGTATTAAGAAGATCATGTACGATATGATCAAGAGTGAAGTTTTATTGGTAATCCATCCATGTATTTGGATCTATGACTTTCTTTGTATATACTATATTCTCTCTTATACTTGCTAACCATCCGCTTGGGTAGGTGACGGGTACATGCAAGATATACAACCTGGGAAAAAATTGGTGTTTGTTGGGTGTAACTGAAGCCTAAATTTAAAAAATTAAGACTTTAGTGTGGTGTTACATGGAATATCATATTCGATATTATGGCTAATCATTTTTTCTTAGAACTAATTATTTGGGCAATGTAAATTTGTGCAAGCCCCAAGCTTACGCGCTTGCGACTTACACATTCTCTCCTTACCATAGGGAGTATACATACCTCATGAATATGTAGAGTTCTTACGCATCTGGTAAAAAGATGAGTAATACATACTCCCTCCGTCCCACTCCTAAGTGACCTATTTGATTTTGGATTTTGTCCCAATGATAAGTGACCTATATCATTAAACAATGAGATATTCCGGAATTATTCTTTTAGTTAATTATAAAGAATATACGAAATATGCATAATTTGATAGGCATGTTTATATTCGTTACGTAGGTGTTTTAAAATGCTTTTCAATGGTATGAAGTTTGCGAACATCCGTGGAGTATTTTGAGAGGTAAACTATTTCTAAATTTCGATAGTTATTATTCATAAGGGTATAATTGTAAAAAATGCTTAAAAGTAATATTTTACTTGCTTGCCTTAAAAATTGTGCAAATTTCAAATAGGTCACTTAGGAGTGGGACGGAGGGAGTATTTGTTTAAAGATTTATCTAATTTCTTAATCTACCACCGATAATAAACTTATTATCAACTACTACGTTTGTCAATTTTTTTTTATCAATTCTCGGGTAAAAATATTTAAATAAAAAACTTACTTTTTGTGATATGGATAAAGTATTTCTTTATTTTAGCATGGAGTAGTTTTAATGATATACAATGGTGTCAGTTAAATACTTCCATACCCACGATTCAAGAAGACAAATCTCTAATTAACTTATGTATGCTAAGGAAGATATCACACATGTTCTGATGTCTTGCCCTATTGCTTCTACTGTCTAGAATAAGTTTTTTGGGCCTCAACATCAAATGTTTGGTGATTCCATGTCCTTTCATGGTTGGTTAAGCAAGTGGTTCAAACCTCGTGATCAGCTTAGAAACTGGAACTCCACCTTTATTACCACTTGTTGATTCATTTGGAAAGAAAGAAATGATCATCTTCAACAAAATGTGTCCTTTAGGACTCTATTGTGAATAATATCACTCAACACCTCGGCTCCTTTGATAGGGTGACACATAATAAAGGACATATCTTGAATAACCTTTATTACTAAAGGCATTCTGAAGATACCAGAGAAAGACTCATAAGGCACCGTAAAGAGAAGTTTGGAGTCACTATTAGCATAAGCATCATGGATGCGAATTCCACCATGCTAATGGCGATATATATCTTTATACTAACTTTTCTCTTGTTGTTATGTCCTTCTCATGAAACCGTATGGGAGCAAGGAACTTCAAAGAACACACATCTGGAGATAAAAAAGCAACAATAGAACATATATCTGGAGATAAGAAAGCAGCAATAAGAGTTGAACTAGCTCTGGAGTAGGGGGTGGAGTTACGCAAGTCCAACATCAACTTTCAAGCTCGGGATGATGCAACTCTAAATGAAATAAAAAAAAGCCTACAACAGAAAAGTTCAAGGAAGATTTCACCAGATGAAGGGTAAATTTTTTGAAACTATTGATTTTTGTCCTAGGCAGCCTAATCAAAGTGGGACATGATCAAAACAATTCGGAGATTAGATTAGCAAAAAAAATCAGTTTAATTTTTGTACCTAAAATAACTTCAATTGGAGAGGTATAAACTTATTAAATCTGTTTAACATTCTCCATTCGGTTGACATTAGTGACACTACTGTAGTTGTGTATCTTGATCATGATGGCACTTTCTATGGTGCTATGCCTAGCCCTATAGACTATCTGGTTGTATTTTGAGTTGGCTGCTCCTTTGCAGCTCTCTTTGTTTTTCTATAAAAAAAGATGTTTTTGAATTACAAAGTATATCTTTTCAACTTCTTTATATAAATAGTTGGTGTAATTAGAGAGAAATAATTAAGATTTTAGGCCTGATTAGCCACTTTTAAACCCAAACAATTTATATGTATGTTTACGGGACACTTTAGATTGTTGCTTTTCGAAACTGGTAGGATGTACATATACTTTTAAGTAATATTAAACAAAAATAGGAGTGTATAAATATCGAAAATGATTCCCGTCTCGAGAGTTTCTTCCAAAAACTCTCCGCAACACGCACACATTAATGGGACCCAAAACCCACCCCTCTGGTATGGTCCCAGGGCCTATGTGCATCGGAGAATTTTCGGGAAAATAATTATGTGGGTGTATCATCTCCGGTAAATATTCCAATTCCGCTTTTGCTATATAGACTACTTAGGTGGTCCTATAAGACTTTTAGGAAGTAGAAATTGACGTTTAGTCCCAATGTTAATGGACTTTGGACGTTCTAGTCCATCCACCCAAAGCCTTATATCCAGAGGTCCAAATTTACCAAATCTAGAACGCGTTAGTCCATTTGTGAACGATTCAATCCAAATTGGATTTTTTTGATGACAAAAGTAACCTTTCTATACAAACATGAAGTGGTTTTTTGTAGCTCATTCATTTCTTGTCCATTCTTTGATGTGTTTCTGAAAATAAATAAGGTTTCATCGAGAGAAAAACGTAAAAGAAAATCTCAAAGTTTTCAGGGAGTTAGAATTCGTAAATGGAGTTTAAGAAAACATTAATCGATTCAATCTCCATCTTCAAAACCAAAGTCTGAGTACGAAGCAAGCCCAAATCCGACATCATCGACATCTGTTCTTGAAGAATTAGCTTGAAATTGATGTGGAAGGTAGATGAAATCACCAACAACGATTGAATCTTAAGGTTCATCAACAAAAATGCTCAGGAACAACAATTACTTACCGGATTCCAATGTGTTCTTCGTTTCATCATCGATTAGATTTTCCGCTTCTATATCTTCTGAGTCCTTATTTTAATGGATGTTGGAAACAGTGAACAAATAATGAAATGGAATCTCAAACAGTTGAGTCGCGGACTAGGTCGTTATCTTTAAGGTATTTCGCGACTCTGCCTCTTGATTGTGCTAGCAGTCAAAAAATTTGTCGAACACCTATGGGATAAAACAGCTGATTCTCTCTTGTTCGATTTATTTGCACCTTGAGAAATCGAACCAACTCTTACTCTATCTTACACTTGCTCAAAATACAATTAGATGAAAAACTCAGTCGTTCAGCTTCTCCAAAAACTGTCTTTTATAACTCAAAGGAAATCAATTCGGTTAAATGAGAATAAAATCAATAATAATTGCCTACTTAAAATCCTCCATAACAGTAATAAAACGGCTAGAATATAAAACCGAAATTAATGAATATAAATGAGAATATTAAGTTGACAAAAAACGTTACGGAAATCAGAAGTTGAATCTGCAAAAAATTAACTTTTAAATCAGTAGACCTCCCAAGACCCCCAATGCCCCGCTCTCCCGGATTGTTTTTAAGTAATATAGATATATATAATATACTTAGTCAAATGCATGGGGTGAGACTTGAACCCAAGTGTATAGTGTGGGAGCCCAAAATAATACCACCACACTATTTCTCTAAGTTTGGTTTAATATTACAAAAATATGTTTTTGTAAATATATATCCCAACAATCCCCCACTTATATTTCAAAAACATTGAGCCAGTGTTGTATAGTTGTACATCTGCAAAGGTGCCTTTCGACTTGAACCTCTGCATAGTGTTAAACTTTCTAAGTACCAGGTGACTAGAGTGACTTGCGTCTTGAACTCTAACTAATATTAGATTATTTAACACACACAACTATATCTAGAGTAACGTCCTTAAATTCGCACATTAAGGCCATGTGTTTATCCCTTTTTAACAAATGATCTAGAGAAATGCCCAATTTCTCATAGAAGGCGGCCACACCTTCACATTCGTATAGGTTAGTCTATCAAGAATACTCCTGTGTATCCCACTCTAACTTAAGAGCTATAGAAATCATTAAGAGTTAAATAACTCAACCTGTTTCCCACTTCAGGATATCATGTTATGGGAATGCATGACTCTATCATATCATTTATAACTTCGTCTAGTCCCTTTGAACCTATTTCTAGGTTGGGTATCCATTACAAATGACTCAACTACTAACGGGCAAAAGTCCCATGCTTTTAGAGGTATTCCATACCTTTTCTCTTTCTAGTCCTTTCGTAAAAGGATCAACTAAGTTTCCTTCAGATCTTACATCATCTACTCTAACAACACCAGTTGTGAGAAATTATCTAACTGTGTCGTGCTTTCAACGTATCTGTCGATTCTTATTGTTATTATAACAATTCTCTACTACTCCGATAGCCGCGGTACTATCGCAGTGGATCAAAGTGGATGGTATTGGTTTTTCCCATACTGGAATGTCTTACAACAGACTCTTCAGCCATCCTGTCTCTTCACTAGCTACTTCTAGTGCCATCAATTCAGCCTCCATCGTAGATTGGGCTATAATTGTCTGTTTCTTTGATCTCCAAGATACAGCGCCCCCAACAATAGTAAAAACATATCCACTGGTGGCCTTGGAATCATCTGACAGAGTGTTCCAATTAGCATCGCTAAATCCTTCAAGGACTGCGGGATACCTCTCATAGTGTAATCCTAGGATTGTGGTTCTTTTCAGATACCGCATAACCCTCTCAATAGCATCCCAGTGTTCCAAACTAGGATTACTGGTACACCTGCACAAAACTCCCACTGCATAGGCAATGTCTGGTCTAGTACAATCAGTTGCATAACGCAGACTGCCAATTATACTAGCATATTCAGATTATCTAACACTTTCTCCAGTATTCTTAAACAATTTCACATTAGGATCAAACGGAGTACAAACAGGTTTACAATCAAAATATTCATACTTCCTCAGAATTTTTTCAATGTAGTGAGATTGATCTAAAGAAATACCACTATCAGTTCTAGTTATTTTGATTCCCAAGATTACACTAGCTTCACCCAAATCTTTCATGTCAAAATTCGAACTAAGCATGCTTTTAGTTTCATTGACAACAAACAAATTGGAACCAAATATCATCAAATCATCCACATACAAGCAAACAATCACACACACATCATTTTCATATTTATAATAGATGCGTTTGTCACCCTCAGTTATTCTGAAGTTATTTGAAATCATTAAATTATCAAATTTCTCATGCCATTGTTTAGGAGCTTGTTTCAAACCATGAAGAGATTTTTCTAGCTTACATATTTTTTGTTCTTGTCCAGGAATTGCAAAACCTTCAGGTTGTTCCATGTAAATTTCCTCTTCTAGTTCACCATTCAAAAAAGCAGTTTTAACATCCATTTGGTGAATAACAAGATTATGAGTAGCAGCAACAGCAATCAAAACACGTATAGATGTTAATCTAGTAACAGGAGAATAAGTATCAAAAAAATCTACGTTCTCTCGTTGCCTAAATTCTTTAGCAACCAGTCTAGCTTTGTGCTTATCTACTGTTCCATCAGGTTTGAGTTTCCTTTTCAAGACCCATTTACAACCTATAGGCTTACAACCAGGTGGTAAATCTACTATACGCCAAGTTCCATTAGACATATGAGAATCCCATTCATTATCTACAGCTTCTTGCCAGAAACTAGACTCTACAGAACTAAACGCCTCTTGTAAATTAGAAGGTTCTTCCTCTATAGCGTAAAATTAAAAATCGGGATTTTTATCTTTCGTCTCAGTCCTAGCTCTTTTACTGCATCTAGGTTCAAAATCAGTGATCCTAGTTTCTTCACTTCTAGGTTCTTCTAATCTAGGTTCAGAATCAGAACTAGGTAAAGTACTTGGTATTGAACCCCCACTATTACCCCCACTATTTCTAGATTTAAAAGGAAATCTCTCTTCAAAGAAATCAACATCAATAGATTCAATAATAACCTTATTATTAATATCAAAGAACCTATAAGATTTATTTTTTTGAGCATAGCCAATAAAAACACATTCATAAGCTCTACTTTCTAACTTATGTCTTTTAGGATCAGATTTTTTAACAAAAGCTAAACAACCCCAAACTCTAAAATAAGAGACATTAGGTTTTCTACCTCTCCAGATTTCATAAGGAGATATTTTGGTTTTATTATTGGGAATGCGATTCAAAACATGGAAAACAGTAAACAAACATTCACCCCACCAATGAGAAGCAGCACCAGAACTAAGCAAACAAGCAACAGTCAATTCAGTAAGAGTACGATTTTTTCTTTCAGCTTTCCCATTCAATTGAGGATTATATGGAGCAGTTCTTTCATGTATTATGCCATTAGTTTGATAAATTTCAGTAAAGGGAGCAGAATTATATTCAGTGCCTCTATCACTACGAAACCTCTTAATTTTTCTACCAAATTGATTTTCAATTTCAGCAATAAAGATCTTAAACTTTTCAATAGCTTCATTCTTATGGCTCAACAAATAAACATAAGTATAATTAGAACAGTCATCAATGAACGTCATGATATACCTTTTTCCATTTCTAGTTAGGATACCTTAATATTCACACAAATCAAAATGTATTAAGTCTAGTGGTTTGAATTCTCTTACAACAGATTTATGTGAAGTTTTGGTTATTTTTGCTTGACTGCAGTATTCACATTTTTCAAATTCATTTTCAGAAAATTCAGGGAGGACACCTAACTTGCTCATGTTATTTACTAACTTTTTACCCACATGACAAAGCCTACCATGCCAAACATTAAAATTGCAAACCATATAAGCAGAAGATTCAATTTTATTCATAACATCAACATTAAGCTTAAACATTTCATCAGTAGCATAACCTTTTCCTACAAAACTCTTATTCTTAGTTATAGTGTAAATATCAGACCCAATAGTTTGATACAACCCAGCCTTATTGAGAAGATAGCCGCAAAACAAGGTTCTTTCTCATTTCTGGAGTGTGAAGGACATCTTTCAGCATGAGTGTCTTCCCAGAAGTAAACTTCAACTCTACCGTACCAGAACCTTTCACCATAGTGCTGTGAGAGTCTCCCAACAACACTTTCTTATCCTTGGTTTTAGCATAAGTCTTAAACATGGACCTATCAAAACAACAATGACGCGAAGCACCACTGTCTATCCACCACCCATCAGATCCACCAACCATGTAGAACTCTGGAACAGAGACCATGGAAATTATAACGTCACCCACAACATTAGCTTGTGTGTATTCTTTTCCTTGTTAAACCTGCAATTCCTAGCCATGTGGTTTGGTTCATTACAGGTATAACAAAGAAACTCAGAATTGGAATTCTGTCCATTTCTTGATGGGTGTTGGTTCTTGTTTTGATTAGGTCTTCCTCCTTTCTTTTGGTTCGGGTTAGGTTTCAGGTCCTTCTTCTTAGGTTTCAAACTAGGATGAGTCTTATTGTTAAAAACAATGAGAATCTCTTCCTTCTTATCTTGTTTCCGAGGTTCTTCCTCAACCCTGAGCTTAACAATCAAACTTTCAAGAGAAAATTCTTTAGTCTTGTGACGCAAAGTATTACGAAAATCTTTCCAGCTAGGTGGTAACTTGTCAATCATTACAGAAACTTGAAATTGTTCATCCGTTTTCATACCTTCGGTCATAATTTCGTGAATTTTTTTTTGAAGTTAATGAGCCTGTGCAACAACTGACCTATCATCCGCCATTTGGTATCTCAAATACCGGCTCACAGCATGCTTCTTTGAACCAGCTTCCTCGGTGTCATATTTTTTCTGTAACGCATCCCATACATCTTTAGCAGTTTCAAAATTTGAATAATACTCATATAAATCATCAGATAATGCATTAAGAATGTAGTTTTTGCAATCAAAGTCATCATCGACCCATTTGTCAATGGCTTTCTGTTTTTCCTCAGGAGTTTGAGAAACAACTTCTTTGGCACCACCGGTAGGAGGTGGATCAGTAGCAGCAGCACCAACATCAGCATCGGCAGCAGCAGCAGTCTTATCAGCAACAAGTTCCAGGGTTCCAGGATGAACACTCGACACAGTCATATGCATCTTCATGAGTTTGAGATAAAAGAACATCTTCAGCTTCCATCTTCTGAAATGCAACCTTTCAAATTTGAATGGCTTGTTGGTATCATCAACGCGCTTCTTTTCAACCTCCATAGCAAAATGAAATACCTTAAAATTGTTGGAAACAGTGAACAAATAATGAAATGGAATCTCAAACAACTGAGTCACGGACTAGGTCGCTATCTTTAAGGTATTTCGCGACTCTGCCTCTTGATTGTGCTAGCAGTCAAAAAATTTGTCGAACACCTATGGGATAAAACAACTGATTCTCTCTTGTTCGATTTCTCTGCACCTTGAGAAATCGAACCAACTCTTACTCTATCTTACACTTGCTCAGAATACAATTAGATGCAAAAACTCAGTCATTCATCGTCTCCAAAAATTGTCTTTTATAACTCAAAGGAAATCAATTCGGTTTAATGAGAATAAAATCAATAATAACTGCCTACTTAAAATCCTCCATAACAGTAATAAAACGGCTAGAATATAAAACCGAAATTAATGAATTTAAATGAGAATATTAAGTTGACAAAAAACGTTATGGAAATCAGAAGTTGAATCTGCAAAAAATTAACTTTTAAATCAGTAGACCCCCAAGGCTTCGCTCTCCCGGATTTTTTTTTAAGTAATATAGATATATATATAATATACCTAGTCAAATGCATGAGATGAGACTTGAACCCAAGTCTATAGTGTGGGAGCCCAAAATAATACCATCACACTATTTCTCTAAGTTTGGTTTAATATTACAAAAATATGTTTTTTAAATATATATCCCAACAATGGATATGATTGTAAACAAATTTGTCACATGACATTTAAAGGTAAAAAACAAACACATTTCTTGATACGTTAGGTCCTGTAATTATTCCTTCCAATTTTGATTTTCTTTATATGATTTGTTATTTCTTTTGTTGATTTTTTGGGTTTGAAATTCAGTAGGTTTTAGTGCTTATGAAGATTTTTGTGTCGTATGTTTTAGGTTAGGAAATCAGAGAAACAAGGTTTTGAATCCTTCGAGCACTGGTCAGATTGAAGATTCAGACATTAATTGAGAGGTTTAGTCCTTGTTTGTTATCTTTTTAGCTTGTAAATTTCAAGTGAAATTGTTGCAAAAATCAATTGCTTTTAGTCATAATTATTATTTAAATAATTTTCTTGTGTTTGATCAAGTTTGTAGGTTGAATTTTTAGTTTGTCTTGATTTGCTTAGCTGATGGAGTGGTGGTAGTGAACAAGAATTCAGATAGAACAATCAGTCCGAGTTCACTACCAAGAATGTCAGCTATAGTTCACATTTTGTATTTCTTTCTTTACTTAGATTTGTGGAATTTGATCTTTATTTTTGACTTGTGATTTGGGCTGGATCTCAGTGATTAAGCACTGTTTTTGTCTTTACTTCTTTGAACACTTTAAATTGACTAAATTAGGTATGTGGAAGTAAGAGGAAAGTGAAAGGAAATGAGAAAACAATCGGAATGTTGGCTAGATATTTTGTCATGCACATTTTTTATGGATCGGATCAATGGAATGACGTTTTGAATTTTGGATTTAATTAATTGGAACCAGGACAGAAAGGGTGAGGTAGAAATTATTTGGATCCAGAGTAGTCAATAAATATTCACCACGAAAAAATCAAATGATATAAACAAATTTCTAGACAAAAAATGAAATCTAGCTGAGCTGATGTTACGTACAGATGGATTATGAAGAAAATGGATTGGATATGAATAAGTTCAAGTGATTGACATATGCATGGACTCTATATTGAATGATTGTCATTGTATAGTTTACATTTTTATCACTGCTTTCCTGTAGTTTTTTTACCACACAAACCTAATAAATACTATAAAAGGGAAGTAAAAGAAAGAGAAAATAAGTAGGGTCTGTCTCTCAGGAGTCGCATATGTAATGTGTGCAGAACTTCACAGATCGATATTATCTATTTTTAGATTCTCGGTTACATTTGTCTTTGGGGGGTCATACTGATAAAACCGTGCTTTTGCTTGAAATTCCTTCGTTTTAACGATTTAATGAAGGTGAAAATTCATCCCCCATTCGGGGTTATAGGGGTTCCAAAGCTGCCACCAAAGAATCCAAAGAACAAATATTTGAAATTGAGAGAATTATACTGAACCTTAAAAACAGGGAATGCTGGACAAGCTTGCTTCAGGCAAGGGTGTGAAATCTTCCCATGTTGCTGGAAATCATGTCATGGTAGCTAAAAACCTCCCCAACTTTTTGCGGTTGCTTAGTTTTGTAAGTCTACTGAAGTTCGTGTAGTTTAAGTGAGGTGCTATTAAATTACTAACCATAACCGTGTAGATTAAGTGGTCCATAACCAACGCTTTGTGTGGACATGGGATTTTATGGGGTTCGCTGCCGAATATAGCGATTATGCTTAATCCTAAAAGTAAGAATTAACCGGTGTATTTTTTTGTACACCAGTTATATGGGTGCACATAAAAGTGCACCTTTTTTTGTGCTTGTTATACTAGGTGTATATGCTTGTACACCAGTTATATGTTGTGGTCTTCTTATCGTGGTTTACTCCCATCAGTTTCTTGTGTCCGGTTTTGTTTACATCTAGTTAAGAGTGTATCACTTTTCCTTTAACGAGCTATACTACTGTATACTTTTTATGCAGGGAAAGGAAGGGCACTTGTTAGTTTCCCTCATGCTGCTAGAAGAATGGATACACTAAACAACCTGCCTGCTACAAGTAAAACCTGGTAAGTTTATTGCTGCTTTTACCATGTTATTATTCAGTATCTTCGATTTTTTTCTTTTCTTCGCATATAAAAGATGGAGTTTTCAATATATTATGTTTCACTAGCTCGTTGCATGCATTTAATTCTATATAAGTGGATGAGTCTCTATTAGTCGTTGAAACCTTATTTTTCTTGCATCCAATCACTCTGATTCAAAACAGCAATTATTTGTTGTTTCTTCTTCATTTTTCAAGTTATTGGATGAAAGACTTGCCTTAAGTTGTCTCGGGTTGAACCTTTAGATGTAATTTGCGTCTCTTGAAACTGAGTATGTTCCCATTGTGTGGGCTTGATCCTTAGATATGTTGACCCAGATTGTTCCATGAGAAAATAAAATTTTACAAACTTGGTCTGATTTGGCATTTTTGCGTAAAATAAAATTTTGTTTTGTTTTTGTTGGACGTCTTCCCTGATTCGGGTATTCACAATTTTACTTTTGGACATGAAATTTTACAGTATGAGTTACATGAGAAAATGAGATTGTGGATAAGATTTGTAAAAATATTAGAGACAGGCATAGATGGCCATGGCATGACATCGCCTGATCATTGTTTCTTTCTTATCCTTAATCCTAAAAATAAGAATTAAGTGGTGTATTGTATTGTGCACCAGTTATATGGGTGCACGTAAAAGTGCACTGTTTTTTTTGTGCTTGTTATACGAAGTGTATATGCTTGTACACCAATTATATGCACTGCAGTACATAGTTGTACACCATTTTTAGGTGGCCAATTGGCTAAATATTTTGAAAATATTTTTTTTTAAATAGGTCAATATTGTTTTTAGCATATAGCTTGGACTTAAATTATATCTTTATCTTGTTATTTGACCTAAAAATGTCGTTGAATTTCCAGGATTTTGCGCCTCAATCTCCAAGTTTTAATAGCTGATGTCATAAGTTAACTGCAGAAGCAAGTGATCAAGTGAGTGCAGGTGGGAAGACTGTTCTGACTTCCTAGACCAGTGGTAAACAAGTTTTAAAGTCTGATCCTAGATATTCTAATTAAGATGCTGAAGAAAGAAAGAGAGGCTTTGTGGCGCCTAGAGGAAACGCTGCGAAAGCAAAATATTGAATCCGACTTTAGGGAAGACAATCCACAGATGCAAAGAGTATAAGCTATCTTGATTCATGGAGGATCAATGAGACTTCATGGATGGAGTTAGCTACGAGGTTAGTTTTCTATTCCACCAAGTGTCACTTTTATTGTTAGTTGGCATGTGATAGTTGTAGGGTATCTCAATATGTACATAGTTGTACACTTTATGATTGTTAATGTGTATATCGTTGTACACATGTTTATTGTTAACGTGCATCAATTTTAGGTGTACATAGTTGTACACATGTTATTCATTTTGAAGTCTAAGAAATTAGGCAAAGCACTAATGTGTACATTATTGTCCATATATTGATTATTTAGGTGTACATAGTTATATACTTGCAGAACTATATTTTATATAAACAAACCAAAAATTAGGGAAAGCACTAATGTGTAAAGGTGTTGGATTTTTTATATGCAAAGTAAGCTTTGAAATTCAATCTCCAAAACTGAAATTTGACTATTGTGTTGTTCGCAGGGTTCAAGCAGATCGAAGGTGCTTCCTTTGAGCTGTTCGAGGAAATTCCCAACAGAGTTTCCGGTTTCACAGTACTCGGTTGGTGTTCTTCACCTATATTTCTTCTTGGTTTCAATGGTTCGAGTTGTAACATACGGAAATGTATTCACTTAGTATAGGGATTTCACATGTAATATATATTAATAAAACATGTAACGTTAGAAGCTGTGTATCTTATAACCTCAAACACTAATGCACTCAATAAAGTATGTTAATCTCCGGCACTAAAATGAAGTGGCAATACAGGTAAGTGAGATGATTACATATACTTTATTGATCAAAAACCTTATTAAAATGATGTGGAAACTACATGTATACATATTTGTACACCTATAATATAAGTGTACGTTTTCATACACATGTGACAGAAATTATATGTATACATAGTATCCCACTTTAAGAATCTTAATCAAATTTTAGTGAACAATCATTTTTCTTTTTTTGGATATCGAATAAGTGATGCTATGATTCACTGAATGTTGGTTATGACAGAAATAATAAGTGTATATTGTTGTACACATGTCTTTGATTTTGCTTCCGGTTACTGACTAACATTTGTAAAATAAATGAATTTTTTTGTCTTATATATGTCACTGATTGAAAATGAGGTTCTAGTGAATTACTAATTATCATAATTAAAAATTTCACATGTCACCATTACCGTGTAGATTAAGTGGTCCATAACTAATTGTTTAAGTGGACATGGGATTTTATGCGATTCACTGCCCAATCTAGCAATAATGCTTAATCCTAAAAGTAAGAATTAACCGTGTATTTTCTTGTACACTAGTTATATGGGTGCACATAAGAGTGCACCTTTTTTTGTGCTTGTTATATTAAGTGTATATGCTTGTATTCCAGTTATATGTTGTGGTCTTCTTACCGAATTTGGTTTACTCCCATCAGTTTCTTGTATTCGGTTTTGTATACATCTAGTTAAGAGCGTATTAATTTTCCTTTAACGAGCTATACTAGTGTATACATTTCGTGTAGAGAAAAGGAAGGGCACTTGTTAGTTTCCCTCGTGCTGCAAGAAGAATGAATACACTAAACGACTTGTTTGCAGCAAGTGATGTTATCTCTTACATTATGCTTTGACTAATATCTTCCTACATTGTACTTTGACTAATGAAACTTACATGGCCAAAAACTACTTTCACAAATTAGTTTACGGTTGGATATATTAATTGGCATATATGCTCAATGTTTACCAGCTTAAATAGCTCGGTTCTACGGCTGGATCTGCATGCTCCGCACCTTTATATCATGGTAACTATTTAACTATTTAATTCTTGGTACTACAATAAGGAACTAGAAAAGATGCAAATAAATGGAGATGACCGTTGCTTACCTATTGCTCATGATACACTAGTACAGAGTGTTAAGCTGGTTAGTGGGATCCAACTATTGTCGGTAGCAAAAGTTCATATATGTGAAAGATAGGGATGGGGATTCGGTGAATGTAAAACCACAAGCTTGTATCTTCAAGGTGGAACCTCCTGCATAGGAGTATATCACATTCACATTAGTGCCGGCATTTTATGGCATTTTGCATAGTTTCCCAATTTCATGTCTAAACCACAACATTCTTGGTGTAAGAGTTTTCCCCTTTTAACAATATGCAATATAAATTTTTTTTATGGTACAAACTTTCGCCGCTTCATGAGTTACTTTCAAATTCTAATTGCAATTGTGCAGGGTTGGTTCATGGAGTTACTGATTTGGCATGATCCTGATGCTTACGATGTTTGTGGACCTACTTTCTACTCCTGGTGTGACTGAAATTTTTAATTCTAGTTAGTCCTTAGATGGACGATTCAAGTTGTATGAGGTGTACAAATTAGGGGACATGGTCCTGTCTTTGGATTTTCTGGATTTATGTAGGTGTATATGTTGTACACCAATCTAAATTACAAATTTTAGAAAATAAAAATTATATAGTAATATGAGTACTCATTTTGTAGCTATCGGAAAGAGCTTTCTGAATATATAAATTTTGCGAATTTTGGACAAACGGTTAGAAAGATAAATTGATTTTTTTTTTATACTATTTAAAACTGCTGACATCATCGTGAGTCACTTTGGACTAAATTGTAAACTAGGAAGGCTATTTATACATTTTCCTTAAAAATGGACTAATTTGTACCTAGTTGAATGGATTATGACTAAGTAGTATATTTTGATGGATTTTGGACTAAACCGTATTTTTCCCTTTAGGGAAATGGTTTGGCATAGGTTTTATCGTGGACACCCTACAGCGCGGTCATCGAGTATAATGTTTTTGTGGCTCACATCGTCAGCTTTAGATTTCAGCACAGGCGGGTAGAGCCGTAGAGTACAGCCCATTTCCCCCTCTCTTGAGACTGCCTGAACCTGATTCTTCTCTCGACTTTGTACACACACAGATTTGTCAAATTTGAAGTTTGAAGTTTAATTTGAAAGTAACAGGCAGAAAAGACAGACTTCTTTTGTACCACTCAAAACAGAACTGCATAATGAGAACGTCACTGAAAGTGGGAAATGAGAAATGGTTATTTTGGTCCAACCAAGCAACGCCCATAAATTTCCTACTATAGGGGTTCCGTACAAGGATCACTGACTGAAATGATCTCATTGTTTTTTAGATTGTTCAATAAATATGAATTCCAGTTTTTGTCTCCCTTACCTAAGAAAGTCGGCAACGCCATAAAGACAATCTTTTCCCTTTAAGAAAAAGCTAGCTTTCCACCATAGATTCTCCCCCCACAAAACACTCCATATTAATAATAAATAACCTAATTTGATGGATCTTACTTTAAAACGATGCTTCCTTCTGAAGATTTTCTTTTGAACTTTTGGAATTATGCTTCATGCTATTTGAACCAAAGAAATGGAAGTGTTCTGCTCCTCCAATCTAGCGGATCGACATGAGGCCTAGGTGTTAGGACAAACAAAGGATAGGCGTTCGGACCACTTGGCTATCCCTTGCTGTTTTTGCGAGTGCTTCACACCTTTTGAGCCAAGCCAATGCAGCTTGTTATTTCTTTTTGGTGGTTTTTGGTTTTGGGACAATCTCAAATTTGGTTCAAGTATCATTTTCGGAAACTCCCGTCATCAACTCTTTCATCCGTGTCATGAATCATGATTCTCAAGTTTTATTCCTCTTCCTAACTAAACATCAAAATCTCAACACTCACCAAATGATCCACCAGAGAGACTGACGGACACGTTGTACTACTGTTTCATGTGAGTTGAGGAATCAAATCAATGAAGTGGCATGACCCATTCCAATCATAACCTTGTAGTAAAAGTGAAGATCTATCTGTAAAAAGTTTTCATGCACAAATTTCAAAGCAACAGTTGAATAGGACGGTTTCATGGTGGAAACCAACATGGATACACGCCTTTCTGTTAATTAGAATCAAATTTAATTATTAAAAGAATTCTGTAAGGTCGAAGTCATGCACTAAAACATGCTTAATTAATAAATTAAGTAATAATCAAACTACATTTTTATGATTCAACGTACTAATATACACGTGTCATGATCTACTTTACTTTAAATTTACGTCCTTTAATCATTTTTTCCCATCTTCTTCCAAGTAGTTAAGCTGTATTGTATTCGATTTCAATCATCACACCTCTCTGTTTCTCTCTGTTTTTTTTTCTCTCTCTCTCTAGATTAATTTTTTAGAGTTCAATTTGATTCATGGCAGAAAAGGTATGTAATTCAATCATCTTTCATAATTTCCCCTACCCATTTAGTGATTTCTATGCTCTTTAAGTATATTCTTTCATTTCAGAACTTGTGTTTATCACGTTATTCAACTCTCCTTTGAATTCCACTGAGCAATTGTTAAGTGTAATTATATCGAGTAAAATGAGTTAGCTCTTGATAATCTTGATCATAATAAAGTTCTTAATAATCTTGTATTGGTTCAATCAATCTGATTGCACAAGTTCCTTGCATAAAATACTTACAAATTTGGGGTTCTCTTCGGGTCTGTGTTTCAACATTTGTATCGTTTAAAGACTTAGATCATCGAATATTTCTGTTAACAAAACTTGGGTAATGACGGAATTTATTTGTTGTTTCAGAATTCAACAATTGTGTTGAAGGTTGATCTTAATTGTTCAGAATGCTGCAAGAAAATCAAGAAAACTCTATGTAGACTCAGTTGTGGTAATCTCTTTCTCTACGTCTGTGTGTGTGTACCTTTTGACATTTTAATGTTGTTCAATTGGAGAACTGTAATTTAGTCTCATGTTGTGTTTTTCATTAGAAATTCGGAGCCAGATAATCGATAAAAAGACGAACACAGTGGTGATCACTGGTCCGTTTGATCCCAATTGCATGGCCAGGAAGCTATGTTGCAAGGCAGGAAAAGCGATCAAAAGCTATGAAATCATACTTCCTAAACCGGACCCACAGAAAGAGCCTGCTCCTGCACCAGAACCAGCTCAAAAGAAACCAGAACCAGCACCTGCACCAGCTCCAGCGCCAAAGGAACCAGAACTAGCACCTGCACCAAAGGAACCAGAACCAGCACCGGCACCTGCACCAGCACCAGCAGCAAAGGAGCCAGAACCAGCACCGGCACCAGCACCAGCGCCTAAGGAACCACCAGTACGTGTACCAATCATATTTGAACCTGAACCAATAACAGTTCCTGGATTTCCACCAAATTTCGGGACATGTTGTGGGCAATGTTATCAAGGACATGGTGGAGGGCCATGTTACAATGGTTTTGGAGCACCACTGCCCTTTTTCGATGATTATAGAAGGCCACCATCACAACCACAGCAGCCATGTTTTGATGGTTTCGGAAGGCCACCACCGCAACTACAACCGTGCTTTGATAATGGTTATTATGGAAGAAACAAGGGTTATGTTCGTTGTGATTATTTTAGTGAAGAGAACCCAGCTAGTTGCACAATAATGTGAGCAAACTTGGTGGTTGGTCACTTATATCTTCAATTGAGTTTTGGTCACATAAGATGCCTTATCTAGCGCAAATGATGATCAATAAATATTTTTTAATATATAAATTGTATGTGTCGTGCAAGGATGCCCTACATACGAGAAAAGCTCGATTTGTTGTACCCTTTTGGTTGAATTTAAGAGATATATCTGTCGACAAAATATTCGTGGGTCTTTTTCTTATTTTTATGGGCATGGAAGAAACTCTGAAACTTATCATTTGAGGATTGAGGTAGAACGTAATTCGGCAATTATTTTATTCCGGTAGTTGAGGAAAATGATACAAGCCATAGCTGTTTTCCCATAAGCTTATGGACTATGGACTACTTGGAGAAAAAAATGACCCAGCATTTTATTATAAATTTTTGATATAGCTAAAGCTGAAATAAAGTAGATATGAAAAAAATGGTGGATGCATGAGCATGACCAAAGCAATGCCGAGAATACTAAAACCAATCTTTTGATAACAAAGTGAAAGGGAACGTGAAAGAGATCAAACTTTCTTCATCACTGGCCTCTGGGTATAAGAATTGTATGGCCCCATTGGACCTAAATTAGATTTTAATAAATCATACATGTGGAATGTTTTTTTTTAGAGTTTTTCTTTGTTTTCTTTCCTGTCAAGATCGTTAATTAGTGTTTTCTCCCCTGCCAAGATCGTTAATTAGCGTTTTCTTCCCAAAAAGATTGAAATTAGTGAATCCTCCCATTGTTAGGAATTCCGTCCGCTGTTTGGTTAGCTGAGCCAGCTGTTGTGCGCGCGTGGCAAAAACTGTACACGTGTTTTCGGACCTTCCCAAAATAGATCTCACACGTGTAAGGTTGAAGATGAATCATCTGGACGGTCGGAAATCTTTTAAAATTGTGTTGTTGGTTGGATAACAGTCACTTTCTCTTCATTTCCTCTTCCCATATGTATATAAAGAAGAAGAACGATTGATGAAACACACTACCATTAGTTTTCTGAAAGTGCACAATCTGAAGAAAGAAATAGCTTAAGTGAAGAAGGAAACACGAATCAATGGGGATTCATCATCCAGCTCCACCTGTAAGGTAAGTGATTCCGCCATTAGGGGAGGTAATGCTAATTAGTATATTTACAGTGAGGAGGAAACACTAATAAAACTATACATTTCCAATGTAGATGCAACTGCCAAATTTGTAAATCACCTTCACATTCATCCATGAAGTGCCCATTCCTGTACTCAAAATGCAGAAAATGTGATGGTATTCGCAGGTTATGGGAAGCAAATACTGATGCTAACAAAGGAAGGAGATTCCTGAAGTGCCTAAATCAACCATTCTGTAATGAATTTCAATCGTTAGATTAGGTTGTGCAATCACCAACAAGATCCACACAATAATCTATGGATGGATATTTCAAGTGTGGTAGTGATTCTCATTGGGTTTCAAACTGTCCAGAAGCTTCACCTACATCCAAGAAACAAGTGAAACCTATTGATAGGTGTGATGGATGTTTTCTCAAAGGGAAATATGCAACTGAAGAAAAACATGACATGAAAATGATTCTTGATTCAGAAGTCAGTGATGAGTTATTTGATGAAATTTGTGTGAGATTCAAAGGTGTGATTGTAGAAAAAGTTGGAAAAGAAGCTGAAAAATGAGACTGCAATGTTTAACAAAATGTATTTCATTACTTAGATCAAGGATTTCAATTTTTAAATTGTTGTGTAATACTCCCTCCGTTTCAAAATAATAGGCAGGTTTGTGTGTAATAATCCCTCCATTTCAAATTTACACACAAACCTGCATATTATTTTGAAACGAAGGTAGTAGTATCTAGTAATGAAATAAAAAGCAAGGCATTCATAACTAATCCTCAAACCAAAACAAAAGGAATGCCTAAAAACAAAGTGTAAAAGTTTTCTTTGAAATAACAAAAAACATGACAATCTTACTGAACTAATCGTACTTATGTCGGATCCTACCTATCTCCTGATCGAGCTTGTGTAGGTAGATGTTGCGCGGTAGGGCCGATAGTAGTACACTGTGTGGGATGGAGTCAGGGTCGTTCATTTTTCGGCGTCCGGCTCCTAAAAGTTTCTGGGTGTGATAAAAGAACTTGGGATCGTCGATCTCTTCCTTCAAGATTGGGATAAGTCGATGTCGGTCGATGATGTGCTTCCTGATGTCGAATTCCAAAAACCAGCGAGAGATTCCCCACTCTTCTCTATCCGTCTTAGGGCCGAGGCCATCTTGGTGGCTTGAACACCTGGGATTGTGGCCTGCTTGGTTCTCTCATTCCATCTGGCTAAGATCCATACAAATGCTGGAAATTTCCAATTGTTGCAGTCCTTGTGACTGAATGAGGTGCAGACCTGCCTCTACCTTGTGTTGGTGCAGTTGTAGTTGTACCAAACAACTAATATTCAAAGCATTTGCCCCTGCCTTGTGTTGTTGTTGGTGGTGTAGAAGCTCATCTGCCTATGTCTTGCGCTGGTGGTGGTGTTGCAGAACTACAATGGGTGCAACACCTCTTTGCCTTCTTATATGACTCTTGTCCTTCAACATCAGATCTTATCCTATTAGTTCTAGGTTTGCCCACCTTTGACTTGAACTTTGGTCTATTGACCTCCATTTCAAGCTTAAATGCAACACAACAACATATTCAGTACAACATTATTGCAACATAACAACATATTCATTACAACATAAATGCAACACAAAAACATATTCAATACAACTTTATTTCAGTTCAAACTCGATGCAAATTAAATTGCAAAATTCACCTCAATCCATCTATCTTGACTAGCACATGGTTCCACCCTTCCACCATAGGCCTTTTTATATGTAGAAACTTTATGGTATTCATCAACCAAGCTAACAGAGGTAGATAAACTAGATACGTTATTAGATAAACAAAAAAATAATAGAAGTGATGGACAACCAAGCAATGTCAGGAGTTTGACTGACCTATTGAGACCCATTTTTAGATGACTTTTGGGAATGTCCGGAAACACGTGTACAGTTATTTCCACGCGTGCGCAATAGCTGACTCAGATAACCAAACAGTGAACAAAATTCCTAACGATGGGAGGATTCACTAATTTCAATCTTTTTGGGGAGGAACGCTAATTAGCAATCTTGGCAGGGGCGGAAACGCAAAGTAGTTTTTTTTTTAAAGTTAGCATTATGGTATTCTCGTTACTATAAAGTAGTATTTGTATTCTCGCAATATCATAACTCTACGCAATCACAAGCCTAAAACATATACCCACATGTAAGTCGAGAATCTACAATCACTTGTGTAAAACTACAAGATTGTTAATATTGGTTTCAATTTTTTTTTTGCGGTGTACCAAAATATATATATTACAAAAAATTTATTGTCTTTGGATTGGTATACTCCCAAACAAATTGGCACCCTATTAACAGGCTTGCAAAACCACTAATAAAATTATGCACAGTGCACTATATAAACCAACTCTTGTGAAAGTGTTCTTCAACAGATGCGTATGTGGTTATGCAGTCATTGCATGACCTTACATGCCTGGAGAACCCCCTGTAAAGGTTTGGAAGGAGCTCGTCACGATGCCATAGCTGGTCCCTTCAATGGTGCTTCAGCATATTTTCTCATACACGGTATTGTTAGGCCTGCCTTGTCTGTTTTGAATGATGTTGTTGTTGTTAGTGAGGCTGCAGCTAGGTGTGTTGATAGTGTTGCACTAATTGAATCTGTTGAGGTTAATGCTTCATAGAAACTTGTACCAGATGAGTCTTTCTCTCTTTCGCCTGACTTGCTCAACGCTGTCTTCCAACGTCGTTTTACCACAGTCTCCAATATACCACATCAGTGTAGGTTAGGTTTCTCTCGAGCCTTGAAGACATACCTGGATAATGTGCTTTGTAAACCTGCTGATTTGTCGGCCTGGATTCATTTATTGCTGCTTCCCATCTGCATACTAATGTGTAGACCTACACGATCGGCTGAAGAGAAGTCTTCTAACATGAAGCAACTTCAAATTACAGCCATCCAACATGCTTTACTTACTTGGAAGGAACCAATGGGCTGCTTTACGCTGATCTCCAAGATTTTACGCCTCTCATGCCAACAATACTCAGCTAAACGGGATAGCAAAAAAAAAGCCAGATGTGGCTAATTTAAGCACTTTCCGTAAGAAGATTGGTTACGGGCATTTTGCAGCTGTGATTCGCGTATTTTCTTCAAATGGGGTTGCACCTCGCAGCGAGATTATTTTGACTGAATTACAAGCCAAACACCCTACAAGTCCTCCATCTTATATTCCGGATGATGTTGCTAGTGGTGACCCAATAACTGTTGAATCAAAGTCTGTCCTTGGTGCCATCAAGAGTTTTCCTAGAGGTACTTCTTGTGGTCGTGATGGTTTGGGTGCACAACATTTGGTCGACGTATTGAGTGGTGCAGCAGCGGCAGTTGCGGACGAGTTGGTGGCTTCGATTACTGGGGTTGTCAACCTTTGGTTGGAAGGTAAGTGTCCTAAGGTTTTAGGAGTGCTTATTGCTAGTGCACCCCTTACACCTTTACTCAAACCCGGAGGTGATATTAGGCTAATTGCGGTTGGTACTATTTGGCGTTGTTTGGTCTTTAAGGTGGCTGCCTTTTCAGTTGGTAAGGACATGATATCTTACTTGGGGTATTATAAATTTGGTGTTGGAGTTCCAGCGGGGGGGAGAAAGTATACTTCACGTTGTCAATGGTTTGCTGGAGTTGAAAGGTCACTCGGATAGTATGTCAATGTTGCTTATTGATTTTTCGAATGCGTTCAATATGGTGAGAAGGTCTTATCTTATTAAAGAGGTCCGACTTCATTTCCCAGGTATTTCTCGTTGGGCAGAATTTTGTTATGCTAGGCCTGCTAAAATTTACTATGACCAATACATCTTGTCTTCTGCGCTCGGTGTTCAGCAAGGCGATCCTATCGGTCCCCTTTTGTTTGCTTTGACACTTCACCCTCTTGTGAACTTCGTTGCTTCTCGTTGTAAGCTTGATTTGCACGCCTGGTACTTGGATGATGACACTATCATCGGTGACACAATGGAGGTTGCCAGAGCTTTGAGTATTATTGAATCTAAAGGACCGAGCAGAGGTCTTCATCTTAATATAAAGAAAACTGAGCTCTTTTGGCCTACACCTGATCCACGTATCATGGAGGTAGGTGTTTTCCCCATGGATATCGGTAGGCCTAGCAAGGGAAATAAGCTTTTGGGTGGACATGTGAGTTTGGATTTGGACTTCATGAGTGACATGGTGCTTAATAGGGTGAATAAGATTATTCAACTAATCTATGTTATCAAAAAGCTCAAGGACCCCCAAAGTGGGATATTGTTACTCCGTAACTGTGTCGGTGTATCCAAACTAAATTTTTTTATGCGTACTACTAATCTGGCAGCTCTGCAACAGGCCTCTGACCTCTTTGATGACCACTTGTTCCAATATCTGAGGCTTTTAATCATGGGAGGTGGATCTGGATCTGGGCCTTTGCAACAGAGACTGGCTACTCTTCCTATCAAAGATGGTGGTCTCGACATATATACTATGGCAGACACTTGCACCTATTGTTATCTTGCCTCTCAGAGACAGACTACCTTGGTGCGGAAGGTGATACTTGGTAGCTCTTTCTCCACGGATAATGGGGTTCCCTATCAATTGGGTCTTCAGAAATTCATTCAGGTATGTGGTTTGCCTTCTACTTATTGTGTCGATGACACTGCCCCCCCTTCTATGCACTCCATGATAGTCACTTGTTTTGATACAATTAAGAATCAAATACCCGACCAATTTACTTTATCTGCAAGAGACTCCATTCTTCAGCAACGCAACCAGATCAAACATGCTCAAGATTACCTTTTGGATGTTCCGATAAGTGGTTTAGATCAGTGCCTTGGTCCCATACAGTTCAGAGCAGTAATTTGCTATCGTCTTGGTATCCCTTTATTTGTTGAGGATGGGTTGTGCTCTTGTTGCAATAGGCTTATGGATATCTTTGGTGATCACGCGCTTCACTGTGCTAAAGATTTTGGACTAAAGTTCCGCCATGACTTAGTACGTGATGTAATTGCGAATATTTGTTTCAAAGTTGGTGTTCCTGCACAAAAGGAAGTTGCTTTGGGTTTTTTGTCAGATAATAACAAGGATTTATGTCCAGCGGATATCCTTGTTCTCAACTGGGAAAACAACCAAGATGTGTGTATGGATGTCAAGGGTGTCTCACCCTTTACTGGAGATGGTGTTCGTGCTTTCGTCCCATGCCAGGCTATTTCTAAAGCAATTTCGCGTAAACGTTCTAAATATTTGAATGAATGTGCTTCGCATGGTTATGGTTTGGGTGTTCTAGCTTTTACTACCTCAAGGGAACTTAATGAAGATACTGTATGTTTTTTCAAGAGTCTGAAGAATTTTTTAGTTAGCCATGACGTTGGTAGTGGTCTACGTAGTTTTATTTTTCACAGATTGGGTGTTGCCATTCAAAAAGGGGTTGGTGTTCAACTTGTTGCTCGGCTACCAACCAAAAAATCTTTAATTTGAATCGAAAAACTAAATTTCTTGTATTCTTGTGCGAACCTAAATATTTGAAAAATCATTATTTATTTTTATTTTTTTAAAAGTGTTTTCATTTTCATTCATGGCTTCAAATTGATTACATTGTGGTTAAGAAAATCAAGAACAAGATTACAAGTAATAAAAACTACATTCAAATATTCCTTTGTGAAGAGAGTTGGAATATAAAAAAAGTTTCAAATACATGTAGAGATCCGATTAAATCGGAAAGATGATGGTAATTTGAATAAAATCCCACCATTTGATAGATATTCTTCTTAAGAAAAAGATGATTATCAAAAAAGAGAGTGTGATGCTCATATTAATCTTGACAACTTCTAAAACCAAAGGAATTCTTAGATCTCTTTTATTCAAAACGAGATTCAATTTTTGCTGGTGTGATACGAAGAAGCTCTTCACCATAATGTACCCAACATCAAGAAGGCCATGAAGACCAAGAAGAAACGTCACAAAAACGCATATAACGTCATTATGAAAGCGAAGGAGAAATCCGAAACGGCAACAAAACATTAAAGAAAAGTGATAAAACTAAATCCTAATCCTACTAACCTACTTGAAAACAAGGAATTGTTAGAAACGTGAAACCTGCTCAGATCCAACTCCAATGAGCTAGATCTGAGCGGGAAAGGGGACGATGACTTGGATTTTGTTTAGGGTTAGAGAGGGAAGAGAGAGAGTTGAGAGAAAGAGAGGATACCATTTTGATGTTTTTAATATGGGTTATTTTGTTTTTGGTACTCAGGTTTTGTTCATCTTTTGAGTTTGGTCTAACATTTGTCCAACTTGGTGTTTGGTACCTGAAATAGACGTTGACTGGTGTTGACTCGGTTTAGGTCTTGACTTCTAGTTAATAATTATACAAAAACTTAAATTAAATTAAATTAAATCTAATTATTAATTAGTTTACAATTATACCCTCATTTTATTAAAGTCCACAATTAATCCTATACCATCCAAAATTCACTTCATCCACCCGTCTTCTGTTCCTCGTCGAAACCCATCACTGCAGCCACCATCCCCTTCACTTTTTCTTCTACCTTCTCATTACCAGTGAAACCACCATCACACCATCCACTCACCTTCTCATACTCACAACCACCTTCTTACGTTTTATTGCTCACCCATCTTCTCTTTCTTTTCCAAACCCATAATACTTCTTAAATCCAGTGGACTCCCCATTTCTTTCATCTCAGTCTAATTTCTAGGGTTTCATAATTGGGGAAATCCAATAACAAATAAATCATTCACTAAACTCTAATTTCACAATTCCTACTTAAACGAAATCACAAAAGAAACGAAATCAAATCACCAATAGTAAACAGAATGATTTGAGGAAAAATTGATTGAGAAGACTGGAGGATTTAGGAACAATTGATTAAAAAGAAGGGTGCTGTGAAGGTCATGGTGGTGGTTCTGTGAAGGTCGTGGTGGAAATCAGTTCTACATCCATGGGGCTTCCCGAAATTCTGAGGCGGAGGATTAATGAATTTGTTAATCTCTTACCGTAGGCTAATATATTTGATTACTGGATTAGGTATCAGAGAAATTTCAAATTTGTTGAATATGGAAAACGGTTGTATTTTGAATTTTGATTGCTGCGATTATATAAGTGATTTGTGATATGGTTTGATTCTTGATTTGCCAATGGAGGTTGGGTTTGAAGAATAAGCAGTTGCTGCTGCTAACGGAGGAAGCAAAATACAAAGTTAGGGTTTGTTGATGGTGTAAATCAAGACCGTAGGCTATAGTGTTTGATCATAACCATTGGATCCTAGACCAAATTGAGGGGTACACTTGTAAACTCAGAATTTTACACTATTTTTATTTTATAAAATTAATTAAAGTCTAGTCATAAACGGTCAATGAAGGTCAACATTTTATCCAAATACCAAACACCAAACTGGACAAATGTTAGACCAAACTCAAAAACTGGACAAAACCTGAGTACCAAAAACAAAATAACCCTTTTAATATCGTTTGAACTTAACGATACCTAATACGAATATGTGCTAAGAGCATCCACAGTGGGCGAGTATAACCAAATTTTTGGGATGAGATCGTAACACAGTGGGACGGAGTAAAGATTAAATCCCAACCAAAGATCAAATTCCAGACCAAATATGGTCGCGACCAAATCCCAAATTCTAATATAGTCGGGCGTAAATTTAAAGTACGCTTGTTGCTGGGCGTAAATTTAAAGTACGCTTGTTAACGGGCGGAGATTTAAATTACGCCCGATGAAATTTTAATTAAATAAAAAAAAAAAAAGAATGAGGCGGACTTTTAAAGTCCGCCTGATGAAAGTTGCAAAGAATGGGACGGACTTTTAAAGTCCGCCTGATGAAATTTTAATGGGGCGGACTTTTAAAGTCCGCCTGATGAAATTTACAAAAAATGGGGCGGACTTTTAAAGTCCGCCTGATGAAATTTTACAAAAAAAAATGGGGCGGACTTTTAAAGTCCGCCTGATGAAATTTTAATCATGTACCGTTGCGTCACAACACGGACTAAACCCAAATTTTGGTCTTTTTTTTGATCTTTGATCTTTGGTTTTGATCGCACCACTGCAGTTGCTCTAAGCACACAAAAATCTTAACAACCACAACCCTATATATGCTACAAGTCGTAGTCCTAGAGACGTTACGAAAGCATTTTGTGTGCACAATATATTGCAATATTGTTGAGTCGGTTCTACTTTGTAATTATACTCCAAAGAGTATCATGAAAAATAATTACAAATCCATTGTGATTTAATTAATGAAAGCTGTTAAGAAAATGAAAAGCAAGTATAGCGTTAAAAGAATAATATTCAAAAGAAAAAAACCAAAAACGATATTTAGATATTAGATTCATGACTTTCATAATAACACCATGTATGGAAACCCATGAATAGTTATGTTTCAACGAAGACTAATCGATTCAAAACAGATACCATTTTCAATAGATTTGTAAGGAGTTATTTTGGGTGTTTCTATTTCATTCAAACTCAAAATACGAATTGTTGAGGTTAAATCTCTTCAAATTGGTAGGAATTACGGAGCCAATCCAACCTAGCCTGGGAGTGGTATGCAAACTAAAGGACATCTTTATATAATGAATTATCCTAAAAGAGGAAGTGAAAGTAGTTTCACATGATCCTCTAATATGATGACGATCTAACTATAACCTTAATAACCATCAAGAAAGCAGTTGTAGAGTTTCCTACAAATGTTTTTAACAATCGATCAATAAAAGATAAGGTAAAGTGATCTCAGTTAGTGGTTGAATTAATATTTCTTCTTTCAATACAAATTCTCCAACTGATTTGCACACAAGTTGGAACTCAGTCATTTTTTTTGTTATGCAGCAATGTGACTCCTGACTTCTTGGGTACCAATTCTACTAGGTTCACACACTTTCTATTATATATGGGGTAGACCACTCTTACATCTAACAATTTGAGATTTTCAATCGTTACTACGAGGGTTTAAATGAAATAGAACTTCTCTAGTGGGATTTGCTCCCTCCTTGATATCAGTGAATGAACTATATGGTTGTTTTGTATTTCCGCAACACACGAAGAAATATTTCATCTCATGGAGTTGTAGGTCTTTCGCCATAATTTATTGATAATTTTTCCTTATCATCTGATTACATGTATTAAAGATAATCTGGAAGAGTTTCCTAATATATCTTTGGAGCATTGCAAGAGAGGTGATAAAAGCATTTCACTAGAAAGTGGTTAAGAAACATATTAAAATATTATACTTTGCTGATTATTATTGTAATAAATTAAGAGAAACGGTGGCCTCATCAGTTACATCACTATTATCAATATGCTATGTTATGACTATCTCTAAAGTGTTATCACCTCCCAACTCGAACATATCTGATAAGTGGGAAAACAAGTATGTTCATCATTAAGATATCATATTGTTTTAAATCAACTATGTCCATCAGACCCATTTGTCACTGTTATAGCGCTGCTCGGTCGAACTCGCAAGCGTTGCTATCTCAAGCTTGTTTGTCAAGTTTAGTTGTCAAAACTATAAGTCTTGATTTCTAGTCTACTTATAGATAAGTCTCGAATTAGGATAGAAAGTGTAGTTGAGCATTAGACTTCACGACGTTCATCGATTGAAGACGAAGAACTATTAAGGGGAGCTTGTGGAACTTCATCAACAAAAGATATGTGGAGACTTGAACTCATCTATCACTCAAAAGTCTATCTACTATATCTCATATTTAAGACAAAAGTCGTATAGCTATATAGACTTCAATTATGAACATTTGATATTTCGAGCTGAGTTTAACTCGCTTACATATTTCTCGAAATATGTGTTGGTAAGCTTTCGCTTTAACCAAGTTCATCTTATATTCTTGACGAAAGTCAAAATTGCTTTGAAGCTAATAGTTTGTGTGAGACAGCTATTGTCGTCTTCCGAGAATGTTTCAATGGTTGAAATGGGAGTTTAGAACAATTGGATATAAGCATAGTATGCATACTTGTATACATGTGATCCAAGTTCGGGAACCATAGTATGCATACCCGTATGCGTACTGGTTGGTTAATCAAAGTCCGAGAATCTTGTACCCATACCGGTACGCATACTGGCGTGAGGTTCAGGTCCGAAAATTTATGCCGAGTTTGGTGGTATGCGTACCCGTTCGCATACTGGCGAACCCAAACTTAGTCTGGGTACTTAGGTATGTGTATCCGTATGCATACCTGAGTAAGTTAAGTTCTAAAATCGGTTTGTTCATGAACTAATACAATTGTATAATAAGAAATGCAATCTTTTACAAACCGTGGCTATAATATTCGTGACTTGATTCGAGTGAATCAAAATCGATTTTGATTCAATTGTGTCTTGTATACTTCTATGAGAACATTAACAATTGAACAACTCTAGAACTAGTTTCATATGAGTCATTTGAACTAGTTATGATTAAGATGAATGAGGTTGATATGAAAGTGTTCATATGGCTAACTTCGGTTAACTATTGTTGAGCCAACAAATGTGTACACGTTTAGGTACGGTTACTCATATGTAAATGAAGTCACTTTTCATTTGTTTATAACAAGCTAAGTTCGATCTAACGGTTGAAAGATATTAGCTTGAGTCTAATCAGGTTTTCATCTAACAATGAATATTGAATGCTTTGTTACCAAGGTAATATTTATTGCAAACCCTGATTTGAAGATTATATAAAAGAGAACTCTAACAACTGGGAAACCTAATCTCCACACCTCATGTGTGATACTAGTTGCGACTAGAGTCGATTCTCCTTTAACCTTAAGTTTTTCCAAAACCCCGTAGGTTAACGACTTGAAGACTTCATTGGGATTGTGAAGCCAGACCCAACTATTTTCTCTATAGTTGCGTGTTCTGATCTTGTTGTTTTCTATCGTCATTGAGTACTATCTTCTCTAAGATTTGCTCGAGGTTTAATCTCCGATAGGAAAGATAAAAAGTAGTCACAAACATCTTCGTCTCATCGTTTGTGATTCCACAATATCTTGTTTCGTTTCCGTACGATTAAGATTATTGTGAGGTGATTGATATTTCTAGGTTGTTCTTCGGGAATATAAGTCCGGTATATCAGCGATCTGAAATAGTGAAGCATCCGAAGCATAAATGCACACTCACACGATCTTTGCCGAGAGATAGGAGCATTCGAGGAGAATTCTCAAACTACGTGAGCCTCCCGACGAAGCCAACAGAAATCCTATCCGAATACAAAAGATATTGGTTCCTGTTCACCTTGATTTATCAAAATACAAAACAAAACTCATAGGTTTATGTATGGGAGACATATTCATCTATTCAATAGGCTTTTCTGTGTGAGATAGATTGGTTTATCAAGTCTTCGACTTTGGGTCGTAGTAACTCTTAGTTGTGGGTGAGATCAGCTAAGAGAATCAAATGCACAGAATCCGGCGTGGTTCTAGAGGCGTAAGGAACGCGACTGTACCTTGATCAGTGTGAGATTGGTTAGCGCTCAACTACACTCCAGTCCGAAGTTAACTTGCAGTAGGCTAGTGTCTGTAGCGGCTTAATAAAGTGTGGTGTTCAAATCTGGACTAGGTCCCGGGGTTTTTCTGCATTTACGGTTTCCTCGTTAACAAAACTTCTGATATCTGTGTTATTTCTTTTCCGCATTATATTTGTTTATATAATTGAAATATCACAGGTTGTGTGTAAGTTCAATCAATTGTGAATCCAACCTTTGGTTGTTGATTAAATTGATTGAAACTTGGATATTGGTTTTTTATACCGTCCAAGTTATTTCTTATATTCAATCGGGCTCGCAAATTCCTATTTGTTTGATTGCGGATTGAATTGAGAAATTGAGATATAACTCTTTGATATACTTTTCTTAAGATTGAGTATGACTTCTAGTTGATTCTCTTGAAAGTATATTGGAGTTAGTCCATACAGATTGCTAAGAGAAATATTGGGTGTGGTTGTTAGACCCCCGCTTTTTCAGTTACATCCTGTTATGCATACATAATTTAGTTATTATTATGATCATGAATGTCCTTCCAAGTAGCAACGATACAGATAACCCGTCATTCATTTCTAGGACACATAATTCAACCAGAAACATTAACCTGCACTAAAACATCCTCAATAAATTCCTTAGGTAAGCATTATATGATCAACGAGTTGAAGAGCTATTCCAGTTGTTTTTTCCAAGTGGAGATAGGTCTATAGAATCATAAATCGATGTTGGATTAACATTAATACATGTTCAAAAATCAAACATATGCATAGCTTTTATAAACATGGTGTTACCAATTAAAAGTTGTTTGTCAAAATTATTGGGGTCCCTGCATTTGAGAGGAAATCTTTTTTTTTCTTTTTTTTTGTATGGTAGCCGAAACACATTTCCCCTGACACTTATAACTTGATTCTTGGTTAATTATTGCTTGTACATAAATTTTTCAAAAACTTTGTGTACTTTAGGAACTTGCTTGATTGCACCAATAAGTTGAATATTCACTTGAATATTTCTAAAGACATCTAAAGATTTCTACTTTCCATCTTCTTGGAATTTTCAAACCTGCAAGGAAAAGGAAGAGGTTGAACTTCAGAAGAAACAAGAGGTTTATTATTACTAAATCAGCCTTATTAAAGGTTGTGTCATCCCATTCTTAGTGATTTTTCTCTTGTGGGATCCATCTAGTATCTTTGTTCTTGTTGCTCTGTTTTTTCTTCTTCCACTTTTCACTATTACAAAGCTCACATTTTCTCTTGGATTCACTAAGAAGTTCCTCTAACTTTTGTGATTTCGACTGATTTAATTCACCGACTGTTGCTCACTTGTGTATGTAGTTCTTTGATTTCATCGACTATTGCGCAACTTATGTGTGCAATTCTTTGGTTTCATATCGTTCATTTATATGGATTAAGTTGTTATATTGGGTAAATTCCTAATCACCCCTTTATGAGATGGGTTATGGTTATGATTCAGCTGCAGTTGTTGAATTGTTTCGAAACAACTCTGACGATTACAAGTAGAATTTGGAGTTGCGGTTTTATTGTTGGCGTGGATGAAGTTGGGGTGATCTCTCCATCCTGATTCATATATGTTTGAGAAGGGATCATAAATTTGACTTTGATAATAGCATTGGCATGTTCCATGCTTTGATTAAAATCTTTAGTGTAGGTGGTTGAACTACCACGACTTAATTTGTTGCATTATTTCTATCATACTGCCCATTGGTTATCGCAACTCATAAATTTTCCCAACTTTATTCAATGAGTACGAGATACTACCTCTGTTCCTAAAAAAGAGTTACTATATCTTTTTCAATATTACGAGTAAATATCCTTAAGAAATGTATTTCGATTAGTTTTGCTAACAAGATAACTGTGTTTGCTGACTAGTATTATTATATTATTTATATTATTTTTTGCATGTATTTATAGGGTAAAAATGTAAGGGTACCAAAATAAACCACCATCTTTTTCTTAGGCAACATGTATGAACAAACTTAAATACAATTCCGAGAGTTCAACTAAATGAATCTCAATCAAGGAATAATATTTAGAGTTATATCTCTTTATCCCACAATTAAAAATTTTACAAAGACAAGTCCGTGAACCTGATTTGCGAGTGAGATTACTTGGACGATTCCAAAGATCAATATCCAAGAATCAATCAAGTCGTATCCAACAAACAAGTATGGATGTATCTACTTTGATTGATTTACGTACAACCTGTGATATTTTAATTGTAAAGATAAACAATATAATGCGGAAAAGAAATTACACAAACACCAGAAATTTTGTTAACGAGGTGTTGGTGGTTTTTAGCTTAGGGTTAAAATCGTAAAACCGCACATCTAACATGACGTCACTATGACCATTAGCACATTTATTGAATCGATCAGCATTCCTACGTAAGAATTACTAGGGTACCTTTTTTTTTACATGGGTCATGTTCCACGGCAGATTCCTTAACATTGACTCACATCATCTATGCCAAACCCTAATTCTCATGCTACCACGCCAAGGCATGCCAACCATGCCAGCCGCACCACTGTGCCAATGGCATGCCATGCCATCCACGTCTTCGCGCCAAGGCATGCCAACCATGCCAGCCGCACCACTGTGACAATGGCATGCCATGCCAGCCACGTCTTCGCGCCAAGGCATGCCAAGGCATGCCAGCCGCACCACTATGCCCAGGGCATGCCATGCCAGCCACGTATCCGCGCCAAGGCATGTTAACAATGCCATCCGCACCACTGTGCCAATGGCATGCCACGCCAGGCATGCCAACCATGCCAGCCGCACCACTGTGCCAATGGAAAACCATGCTATCCACATCTCCGCGCCAAGACATACCAAACATGCCAGCCGCACCACTGTGCCAATATCAAACCATGCCAGCCACGTCTACCGCGTCAAGGCATGCCAACCATGCTAGCCGCACCATGCGCCAATGGCATGCCAAACCCTTGGCCCTACCATGCCAATCCAACCACACCTTGCCTTGGCCTCAATCATGCTAGACGCACCGTGCACCGATGGCATGCCAAACCCTTGGCCCCACCATGTCAAGCCGTCGTGCCAAACCCTTTGCCCCACTATGCCAAGCCGTCCGCGCCATTTGCCTAGGCCCCACCATGCCGGCCTTCCCTATGCGGCTACCAAAACGAAGGCGTGCGACGATCAACGACCACCCTTCAATCCTAGATGCGAATCCTAGCCATCCAAGGTCGCCAAACAACGCATGGTAACCTTTGGCCCAAAACTCTAGTTTTGGCCACACCAAGGCATGCCATGCCACATGTGCCAATGGAATGCCAACCACCTTGTCGCGCCATACCATGCCGGCCTTCCCTATGCGGCTACCAAAACGAAGGCGTGCGACAATCAACGACCACCCTTCCATCTTAGATGCAAATCTTAGCCGTCCAAGGTTGCCAACCAACGCATGGTAACCTTTGGCCCAACGCCAAAACCCTAGTTTTGGCCATACCCAAACCGCACCAATGCATGCCGGCTATGCCACATGTGTCAATGGCATGCCAACCACCTTGCCTCGCCATACCCTGCCAGCCTTCCCTATGCGGCTACCAAAACGAAGGCGTGCGACGATCAACGGCCACCCTTTAATCCTAGATGCGAATCCTAGCCATCCAAGGTCGCCAAACAACGCATGGTAACCTTTTTCCGAAAACCCTAGTTTTGTCCACGCCAAACCACGCCAAGGCATGGCATGCCAACCACCTTGCCGCGCCATACCATCCCGGCCTTCCCTATACGGCTACCAAAACGAAAGCGTGCGACGATCAACGACCACCCTTCCATCTTAGATGCAAATCTTAGCCGTCCTAGGTCACCAACCAGCACATGGTAACCTTTGGCCCAACGCCAAAACCCTAGTTTTGGCCACGCCCAAACCGCGCCAAGGCATGTCGGCCATGCCACATGTGCCAATGGCATGCCAACCACCTTGTCGCGCCATACCATGCCGTCCATGCCACATGTGCCAATGGCATGCCAACCACCTTGCCGCGCCATACCATCCCGGCCTTCCCTATCCGGCTACCAAAACGAAGGCGTGCGACGATCAATGGCCACCCTTCAATCCTAGATGCAAATCCTAGCCGTTCAAGGTCGCCAAACAACGCATGATAACCTTTGGCCCAAAACCCTTGTTTTGGCCACGCCAAACCGCGTCAAGGCATTCCATGCCACATGTTCCAATGGCATGACAACCAGCTTTCCGCGCCATACCATGCCGGCCTTCCCTATGCGGCTACCAAAACGAAGGCGTGCGATGATCAACGACCACCCTTCCATCTTAGATGCAAATCTTAGCCGTCCAAGGTCGCCAACCAACGCATGGTAACCTTTGGCCCAACGCCAAAACCCTAGTTTTGGCCACGCCCAAACCGCGCCAAGGCATGCCGGCCATGCCACATGTGCCAATGGAATGCCAACCACCTTGCCGCACCATACCATGTCGGCCTTCCCTATGGGGCTACCAAAACGAAGGCGTGCGACGATCAACGACCACCCTTCAATCCTAGATTCAAATCCTAGCCGTCCAAGGTTTCCAAACAACGCATGGTAACCTTTGGCCCAAAATCCTAGTTTTGGCCACGCCAAACCGCGCCAAGGCATGCCATGCCACATGTGCCAATGGCATGCCAACCACTTTATCGCGCCATACCATTCCGGCCTTCCCTATGCGGCTACCAAAACGAAGGCATGCAAAAATCAACAACCACTCTTTCATCTAAGGTGCAGATCTTAGCCGTCCAAGGTTACCAGCTAATGCATGGCAACCTTTGGCCCTAGTTTGGTCGCGCCTAAACAAAGCCAAAACCCTAACTTTTGCATTAAATCCATACTGATCATGCTTTCATGTCACTGGAAACCAAACGAAGGGTTGCAATAAATAACGACTACCTTTCCTCTTAAGGTACAAAATCTCGACCGTCGAAGGTCACCACCGAGACGGTAAGTCTCCCAAGCTCAACGTGCCACATGTTTTCCATGAAAACACTCGATACATCAACGCATGTCACAAACTGGGGGATTCTCATTGGGTATTGGTTTGGCGGTTTACAACGTGCGGCGTACACTTCGCCCGTTATAAGAAAGTGTCATAAGGATGAGGCGGTTAGTAAATACAGGGAGTAATGGTGGAACGCTTTATTTTATGGAACATCAATTCCAGGCGTTACCGGTTACCACCTCCTCCCATTTACTCACCCGTTTTCCATTTCTTAATGAGACCAGAGTACGTTTCACTTCGACTTGTATAAATAGGCATTACCTATTTCCACCGAACAACAAGTCAAGGTCAGGAGCATACAACACTCAGAAAACATTTGCTAGTTTTCCATCTGTTAGCTTCCCACTTTTTGATACAAGTCGTGAAACAACTACTCTTCCAGAATCAACTATTCTGGTCTCAACACTCTCTTCGCTTCCCTCCCCAAAACCAACCCTTCTCCTTCACTTTGTGACCGAAGAAAGTCTGGAACGACCATTTTTTGGTTTAGGCCGGATTTGTACAGATTGATCTCTCGAATCTAAAGTACTCCCTTGCAGTACATTGTTTAGGGTTTAAACTCGTTTCTCACCCACACACTCGAAATTACCAAAATCAACAGATTCCGTTTTCACCCTCAAACAATTGGCGACCATAGTGGGAGATTGATCTTTCGGTTACAATGTCAATTTTCAATCATCGATCTCATACTTCGACCCAGACGTCAGGACGGTAGCGGCAAACGATCCGCTCAGGGATCGACGACTCAGCTACCAGACGACCCGATACGATCCGCTCAGGGATCGACGATTCAGTTACCAGACGACCTGATTACCAGTCATGACACCGCAAGGGGCGACTGGGGACTTCCTAGAGGTTAAAAGAAAACGATCTGCCCAGGGATCGACGACTCGATTATCAAGTGACTCAGGGACGACTGGGTACTTTCCACAATCGCGGTGCTTCCCACAAAACTCGGACTTGCACCTGACTCATTTTTCGTTAGCCAAAATACATGGTTTACTATTTCAAATTTTTACGGGAATGATAAAACCGAGTAAGTCTTGCCTAGACAAAATACATGGTTTACTATTTCAAATTTTTACGGGAATGATAAAACCGATAGCCATGTTATGCTTCATCCGATGTTATCTACCGACACGCAACGTTCACGGTTCCATATCTTCCCTGGGATGTTTGTGTCAGTTACAATCATAACCAAAAACGGCATCATCCCAAAACAGTTCATCCCGAATAATAATCCAAAACCCTCATAGGTAACACTTGTCTACCAATCCAAAAACCAGAAAAAGCCGAACCATAAACTAGGCATTTCTTTGCCTTTCAAAAAAAAACTAAGGAAAGGAGGTTCAGAAAAATAAAACGCTAAGGAAAATCACTCAACAACGGCTTGCTCTTCTTGGATAAAGCCTCCTTCGTACTTTCGAGAGCCGCCCGTTTCAGCTTCATCTCCCTGGACAACCTCTTGATCTCCGCCTCCTGTTGTGCGACCTCATCCACTGAAGGACCTTCAACCGCCGTAGCCTGCAACTTTTCGATCTCAGAGAAACCTTCAACAAACCAGGGAACGTTGAACCCATGGTATATGCACACATCACGATGGAACTTCCAGCTTGCGACCACGTCCTCAGAAACGGTATGTCCAGTCACCTTGCACATGTCGTCGATCGAAGATACAGCTTCCTCCACACGCTTGACCAGCGCAAACCGACTAGTGACCCTTTTGGTTGTGGCGATGTGTCCATACCTTTCCCATATCTTGGTATATAACGTCTCGTATTTGGCTGGCACGCTGAAGCCACCGAACAACACATGATCTGGATAAGAAACCTGGAATGGAGGAGCAGAGGTAGCACCCGGAACTGAATTAGCAACCAGAAAGGGATTCCTAACTACAATTGCGCTACCGAACACTGGAGTACTTTCCATTGTCTAAGTCGCGACAACACTTTCATCTCAATCAACCTATGTTTCAAGGTCACCAGGTGCAGCTGCCATGACTGAAGACAAAGCCGTATCTCCGCAAGTCTCTGTCTCGGGACCTTCTTCAGAAACGGCTTCCCCCTATGATATCATGGATTAGATATTTTCCAAAAAGAAGAGAGAGAGGGAAGAAGAAAAAACGTGTAGGAAACTCACTGATTCGTTTTCAGACTGACTAAAAGAAGATTCAGCACTGCTGTCGGAAGAACTATTCTCGTCGCAACTGGACTTAAAACTTTCTTCCTTCTCGGATTCCCCTTCACTATGGATAGGTTCAGCATCACCGCCCTTCGTCTCGAGAAACGTTGTTTTCTGATTACTTGCAAGTTTGGCGAAGGCGTTCACACTGCTGAGACCCTGAACAAAGCGCCAAGACGGATGTTCAGGAATGAAATAAAGATTTACACAATTCAGTTAAACCAGCGAGAAGGTGATGCCTACCTGGATGTTGGGAGAATTTAAAGTCACGAGGGTCGCCGGATCTGCCGAAATCGACCGAAAGCCACCTGCATGATTCTTTGATCGCCACTCCCTCGCTTGGGGGCTGTCCGTACCCGGACTGGGCGACTTGCGTTTAGTTAAAGAAGGATCCCTCAACAACGGATGCTTCGCCACAATCGCAGTAGTAGGCTTACCACGGGTATTCTCCACTGCAGCTTTCACAAATTTCTGGATGACAAGGAACTCACTCTGCCAGAATGCGTTACACTTGGAGGTAGTCGAAGGATTTCTTTCCGAAAACAGGAAGGGGATACTTTTACCCGGCATGAGAACACTAGCATCAAGAACGGCTGGTAACGAGTCCTCTGGAGCTACTGGCTGACGAACAAGAGGGACCCCTTGGTCGAAACCCATATGTCGAGCTGCTCGATCAATATTGTAAGAGACTGCCTGACACGATCCTCGAAAGAAAGATGGTACATAACCAGACGTACAACTTCGCATGAATACAACCTCTCCAGCACTCATATTATTTTCTTCAGAGTGCAAAGGCATGTTCGGAGCAGGAGCAAATGTGTTAATCTGAACTATGGAGTCATGCACCGGAGCCCACGGACGAAAGTTGACCGCGTACGAATTGTCGAGGAAATCAACCAGGTTTGAACCGGATTTTGGGTGCCTATTCGACCAGCGAAGTATCCTCGAACCACCACAAGACTCGGGAAGTGAGGCCAACGGTTTAGGAGCGTATCTCTCGAAATGCTCCCATAACCATTCCTGGAGGAAAGCGACATGAACATACGAGTTCACTTTCATGTAACCATTTGAAGCGTGCATGTCCGTAACCAGATGATCCAAGTGTGTGTACAGAGAACCGAGAAACAAGCCGGCAATAGGGAGAACGACGCCTTTCGCTAATTTTATGGCAAATTTGATAAGTTCTGGCCTTATCTCCTTTTTACCAGAGAGATCATCGAAAATATCTCTGGATAACCAAAGAGCCAAGAATGCAGCGACATGAAGCATACTATTCTTTTGATCCGGTTCCAACTCATCAGGAAACCATTGAGATACCCACCAGTTGTAGAAACACCTTGTCTCGTTTTCTTTCCGAACGAACCCTTTCGACTTTGCAACCAGAGCGACATGCGATTCTTCTTCATCTTCTGACAACTTGATATTGAGGTTTCCTGTTATGGGAAGATTCAGCAGAACGGCCGCACTTTCTAAGGAGATAGTCATTTCACCCCACCTGCATATGCACGTATGGGTATCTGGACACCATCTGGAGATGAAAGCAACCAAACCCGGGATATCTTTCCTAATTTGGAGTGCTGCAGAAGCCGCGACAACATCAATGATTTGTGCCTTGGTCAAGCTAGCTCTTACGCAGTCTTGGCTTATCATGAATTGCATCCACTTGTCAAAGAAACGCAATGGACACACGGGGGTTTTAAAGTCAACGGGAGAAGCGAAATACTCTTTCCTCCGAAAGCAAAACCGTATTACTTCCCTTGGCGGAACCGACCGATCCCCTCCTTCACTCTCTAGACCGGTCAGAAGAATCGGCACATGCTTGGGATGATTTCTCCTGGCAGAAAATACCGTGAAGAATTCATCATCCACGTTTGGCTTGGAGTTTCCAACGTTCTTTGGTACGGCAGGGCTTTCCTTAGGTGACATCCTAACAAAATTTCCTACACTGCTTTCGCTATCGAAGTGACTACACTGAAAAAAAAAACGAAGATAAGTTACTACAAGGGGCACGAAAGCTATTTTGTCGGCAATAAAAAATCCATTTCAGGCGGGAGACAACTTTATTCTTAAATCGCAAGTCATAACATGCACGACCGAAGAAATGGAGGCTAGCAAACCCTATGTCGCCACGAAAAACTCGCCTCTTACCAAAGTCGTACCTTGTAGCATAAAGTACGCACCCGTCTAAGAAGGTGCGCCCCTATCGTGGAGACAATGCACACGGCCACACCTAGGAAAAGGAGGAAACCCTAAAAACTAGGTTTTCGCTGGACAGGAATTGGTGTCAGTCACCTGCCCATGCATACCTACTTGGCATAATAATTGAGTTGGCTAACATTATCGCGGTGTTCACTCTAAGATATTTCTACAAATTTATGGAAGGTACGCCTACGGCTAGGGTTTACACCAACACAGAAGAACAATATTTCTACAAGTTCATGAAAGGTACACCTATGGCTAGGGTTTTCCACGATACAAAAAAAAAAGAAAAAAAGAAGAAATCGAAAGAGAAGCGCTGGATTACGTACCTGGAATATGCTTGCCCACTTTACCGCTCTGCTGCTAGCCCAAGGATGTGAGAACAAAGATACAAAATAAAAAAGGAGAGCAAACCCTTTCATAGGTGTGACACTTTTGGAATTTGATTAAGGAAGGGATTTCCCGTTTTATCCACGAACAAAAAGAGGCAATCGTGCCCGCAATGGCAAACCACATGATGTCAACGGACACACCACACCAAGCCAGCGCCCGCATCAAGTCTATGCATGCGGCTCAATTCCTAGCCAGTACAACGCATGCAACTCCATTCCAAGCCAATCCAACACTAATGACTTCATTCCAAGCCGATCCGGTGCCCAATAATCCACGTCATTCCTTGCCTCACGGTGCCCTAATAGTCCGCGCCATACCATGCCACGCCGAGTTAGCACCGTGCCAAGAGTCCGCACCACGCCAGCACCGAGCCAACGTCCACTCCGAGCCAACGTGCACGCCCAGCCAACGTCCATGCACATCCATCGACCAAGACCATTGCCACACTCGCGCCGTACCAAGTCCAAGCCAACGCAATGTCTGCACCTCCCCTTCCAAGCTGCACCAACACCAAGAACTCGCCAAGCCAGCATATCAGTATTCCCTAACTCATCCAAGATGAGGCACGACCAGACTAAGCCGATGATTTTCATCTCACCACTTCACGGTCTACACCGCAAATAGGATCTATGCAAGGCCGCCAAACACGAGGACCATGAACTCTCCCTACCTCTCGAAAAAGGTTAGTCGGACCTTCTTGACCGTCTTTCCACGCCTTATCATTTCGATTTTGTCCTTGCCCGTCACCATCTTATGCTTACCTCGCAATAAAGCTCATGTTCCGAGCTAAGCAGGGGACTTAATGTTGATGATGGATTTTAGCTTAGGTTTAAAATCGTAAAACCGCACATCTAACATCATGTCACTATGACCATTAGCACATTTATTGAATCGATCAGCATGCCTACGTAAGAATTACTGGGGTACCTTTTTTTTACATGGGTCATGTTCCACGGCAGAACCCTTAATATTGACTGACATCATCTATGCCAAACCCCAATTCTCATGCTACCGCGCCAAAGCATGCCAGCCGCACCTCTGTGCCAATGGCATGCCATGACAGCCACGTCTTCGCGCCAAGGCATGCCAACCATGCCAGCCGCACCACTGTGCCAATGGCATGCCATGCCAGCCACGTCTTCGCGCCAAGGAATGCCAACCATGCCAACCGCACCACTGTCCCAATGGCATGCCATGCCAGCCACGTCTTCGCGCCAAGGCATGCCAACCATGCCAGCCGCACCACTATGCCAATGGCATGACATGCCAGCCACGTCTCCGGGCCAAGGCATGCTAACCATGCCAGCCGCACCACTGTGCCAATGGCATGCCATGCCATCCACGTCTCCGCGACAAGGCATGCCAACCATGCCAGCCACACCACTGTGCCAATGGCATGCCATGCCAGCCATATCTTCGCGCCAAGGCATGCCAACCATGCCAGCCGCACCATTGTCCCAATGGCATGCCATGCCAGCCACGTCTTCGCGCCAAGGCATGCCAACCATGCCATCCGCACCACTATGTCAATGGCATGACATGTCAGCCACGTCTCCGCGCCAAGGCATGCTAACCATGCCAGCCGCACCACTGTGGCAATGGCATGCCATGCCAGCCACGTCTCCGCCCCAAGGCATGCCAACCATGCCAGCCGCACCACTGTGCCAATGGCATGCCATGCCATCCATATCTTCGCGCCAAGGCATGCCGACCATGCCAGTCGCACCAACGTGCCAATGGAAAACCATGCCAGCATCCGCGCCAAGGCATACCAAACATGCCAGCCACACCACTGTGCCAATAGCAAACCATGCCAGCCACGTCTACCGCGCCAAGGCATGCCAACCATGCTAGCCGCACCATGCGCCAATGACATGCCAAACCCTTAGCCCCACCATGCCAAGCAAACCGCACCTTTCCTTGTCCCCAACCATGCTAGCCGCACCATGCGCCAATGGCATGCCAAACCCTTGGCCCCACCATGCCAAGCCAACCGCACCTTACCTTGGACCCACCATGCCAAGCCAACCGCACCTTGCCTTGGCCCCACCATGCCAAGCCATCCGTGCCAAACCCTTGGCCCCACTATGCCAAGCCGTCCGCGCCATTTGCCTTGGCCCCACCATGCCGGCCTTCCCTATGCGGCTACCAAAACGAAGGCGTGCGACGATCAACGAACACCCTTCAAACCTAGATGCGAATCCTATCCATCCAAGGTCGCCAAACAATGCATGGTAACCTTTGGCCCAAAACCCTAGTTTTGGCTACGCCAAGGCATGTCATGCCACATGTGACAATGGCATGCCAACCACCTTGCCGTGCCATACCATGCCGACCTTCACTACGTGGCTACCAAAACGAAGGCGTGCGACGATCAACGGCCACCCTTCCATCTTAGATGCAAATCTTTTTCGTCCAAGGTCGCCAACCAATGTATGGTAACTTTTGGCCCAACGCCAAAACCCTAGTTTTGGCCACTCCCAAACCGCGCCAAGGCATGCCGGCCATGCCACATGTGCCAATGGCATGCCAACCACCTTGCCGCGCCATACCATGTCGTCCTTCCCTATGTGACTACCAAAACGAAGGCGTGCGACGATCAACGGCCACCCTTCAATCCTTGATGTGAATCCTAGCTATCCAAGGTCGCCAAACAACGCAAGGTAACCTTTGACCCAAAACTCTAGTTTTGGCCACGCCAAGGCATGCCATGCCACATGTGCCAATGGCATGCCAACCACCTTGTCGCACCATACCATGCCGGCCTTCCCTATGCGGTTACCAAAACTAAGGCGTGCGACGATCAACGACCACCCTTCCATCTTAGATGCAAATCTTAGCCGTCCAAGGTCGCCAACCAACGCATGGTAACCTTTGGCCCAACGCCAAAACCCTAGTTTTGGCCACGCCCAAACCGCGCCAAGGCATGCCGGCCATGCCACATGTGCCAATGGCATGCCAACCACCTTGTCGCGCCATACCATGTCGGCCTTCCCTATGCGGCTACCAAAACGAAGGCGTGCGACGATCAACGACCACCCTTCAATCCTAGATGCAAATCCTATCCGTCCAAGGTCGCCAAACAACGCATGGTAACCTTTTTCCCAAAACCCTAGTTTTGGCCACGCCAAACCGCGCCAAGGCATGCCATGCCACATGTGCCAATCGCATTCCAACCACCTTGCCGCGCCATACCATTCCGGACTTCCCTATGCGGCTACCAAAACGAAAGCCTGCAACAATCAACGACCACTCTTTCATCTAAGGTGCAGATCTTAGCCGTCCAAGGTTACCAGCTAACGCATGGCAACCTTTGGCCCTAGTTTGGTCGCGCCTAAACAAAGCCAAAACCCTAACTTTTTGCCGCGCCTAAACTAGGCCATATTAAAGCCATACTGACCATGCTTTCATGTCACTGGATACCAAACGAAGGGTTGCAATAATCAACGGCTACCTTTCCAATTAAGATACAAAATATCGACCGTCGAAGGTCACCACCGAGCCGGCTAGTCTCCCAAGCTCAACTTTCCAGACAAAAACAACGTGCCACATGTTTTCCATGAAAACACTCGAGACATCAATGCATGTCACAAACTGGGGGATGCTCATTGGGTATTGGTTTGGCGGTTTACAGCGTGCGGCGTACACTACGCCCGTTATAAGAAAGTGTCATAAGGATGAGGCGGTTAGTAAATACAGGGAGTAATAGTGAAACGCTTTCTTTTATGGAACATCAATTCCAGGCGTTACCGGTTACCACCTCCTCCCATTTACTCACCCGTTTTCCATTTCTTAATGAGACCAGAGTACGTTTCACTTCGACTTGTATAAATAGGCATTACCTATTTCCACCGAACAACAAGTTCAAGGTCAGGAGCATACAACACTCAGAAAACATTTGCTAGCTTTCCATCTGTTAGCTTCCCACTTTCTGATACAAGTCGTGAAACAACTACTCTTCCAGAATCAACTATTCTGGTCTCAACACTCTCTTCGCTCCCCTCCCCAAAACCAACCCTTCTCCTTCACTTTGTGACCGAAGCAAGTCTGGAACGGCCATTTTTTGGTTTAGGCCGGATTTGTACAGATTGATCTCTCGAATCTAAAGTACTCCCTTGTAGTATATTGTTTAGGGTTTAAACTCGTTTCTCACCCACACACTGGAAATTACCAAAATAAGCAGAAACCGTTTTCACCCTCAAACACGAGGAAACCGCAAATACAGAAAAACCACGGAACCTAGTCCAGATTGAACACCAAACTGTATTAATCCGCTACAGACATTAGCCTACTACCAATTAACTTCATATTGGAATGTAGTTAAAACCGAATTAAACTCTCACAGCAATTCAGTTACAGTCACGTTCCTTACGCCTCTTGAATCCCAACAGAACTCCACGCATTTGATTCCATTAGCTGACATCCTTTACATCCTAAGAGTTTCTTCAACTCAATTGAAGACTTTAAACCAATCTGCCTCCCACAGATAAGCATGTATGGTAATTTCCTTTTTTTATCGTAGATCAAGTAAGACTGGAAACCGATAGCAATAGGCAAAGTATAGCTAACCTCAAAATACAGACTTATGCTTCCCGAAGAGCAGCCTAGATTATTATTCACCTCACAAGTATTAAACCTGTGGAATCACAAAGTCTAAGACGAAAAGAAGTTTGCGATTTCTATCTATCTTGTTTGAGTGAGTGGCTCAATGATCAAACAAGATCAGGATACACGAACTACCAAGATAAAGATAGTTGGACCTGGCTTCACGAATCCCTGTGAAGTCTTTTTAGTCGTTAAACCCTAAAAGGGTTTTAAGAAAAGAACGACTCTAGTTTACAAATAGGACATACAAATATAATGTCGGGATTCAAAGATCCCAGTTTCTTGAGGTTCCCCTTTTATAAACTTTCAAAGCATAGTTTGCTTTAGGTTTAAGCTAAGATAGCTTTGAAACCGAGCAAAAAATATCCACCATTAGATGAATCTTTGAAATGTGATTGACATATCAAGATATACACTCTGGTTAGGATGAACCGTAACCGAACCGTGTACAAAGACATTGTTCATAAATGGTTATTCGAAACTATCCGATTGAACTATAAGATTAATAAACTCATTTAATATACCAAAATGGATATATATACGTATTATATCATCGAAAATTGATTTGGAAATTAATTCATTATTAATGCATTGCTCGGTCGAACTCACAAGTGTTGTTATCTCAAGATTGTTGTCAAATTTAGTTGATCAAAACTATATCTTGATTTCTAGCCTACATTTAGTCAAGTCTCGGATTATGATAGAAGTGTGAAGTTGAGTACCAGACATCACTGCATTCTACCGTTTGAAGGCGAAGATCAACCGAAGCTTTTGGAGAACTTCATCAACCAAAAGTAAGTGAAGATTGGACCACTTATTTCTCAAGTTTTCACCTTTCTATCTACGAGAAAATGTCGCATGACTAAGTAGGTACATGCATAACAAAAATTTCGAGTCAAGTTTATCTTGTTAATCATTCTCGAAATATCTTAACCAAGCTTAAGAACATTTGCTCATACTTGATTAATTTGGTTAAGAAAAATTTATTGTTTATGACCTAAATTATGATTCAAGATTCAATCATTTTAAAATAGCCTGGAACAGTGATATGTGTCATTGATGTTATTCGGGAATGTTTCAAATTGATTATTAGAGAGATATAGAACTACTGTAAATCTGGATACATGAAAATATGCATATCAGTTCACATGTTGGCACAATTGTTATAGGTCCGGAGCCGCAGTACATGTACCCAATACACGTACCGGCGTAGCTATAGTTCGGCAACGACTTTTGGTACATGTACCCGGTATGCACATATTAAAAAGACTGTTGACTCGTGAACCAGGATGGTACACGTACCTAGTATGCAAATCGGAAAAGATTTTTGACTCCCGAACTAGGATGGTACGCATACCCTGTATGCAAATCGAAAAAGATCTATTGACTCCTTAACCCCTTTTTGTCTTAAGGGTATACAAACCCGGTACACGTACTATGAAAAATTTCTCACGAACAGGAATACAGTTCACGTACCAGGTACACGTACTTACCATGTCGAAATAATTCTGATGCATCAGAATTATTTCTACGAGATAATCGGTATTTTAACTACTCTCTAAAAACACTATCTAGACATATTTGATCACATTATAACCCATGGTTGTAACTCAGGATTAAAGTCTTAAAGTGTTATATGAAAATGGTTAAGCTTATCATTCGTCTTGCTAGCTTCGACTAACCCTTCATGAACAAGTCATTATACACGGTTCGATTATAATTCATCCTAACCAGAGTGTATATTCTGTTATGTTAATCTCAAGTCAAGTTTTTCATCTAACTATGATTATTGATTGCTTGATTCCATAGCTACCTTAGCTTAAATATAAAGCAACCTTGATCCTGAAAGTCTATATCAGGAGAATCTCAAACAACTGGGATCTTTGAATCCCTGACACCATTCTTGTGTGTCCTAGTTGTAAACTAGAGTCGTCCTCTCCTTTAAACCTTTTTTGGTTTAACGACTAAAAAGACTTCACGTAGGGATTCGTGAAGCCATGTCCAACTATCTTTATTGTAATAGTTCGTGTATCCTGATCTTGCTACTGATTATTGAGTATCACTATGACCAGGTGTTGTAGATAGAAATCACAAAGCTTATTCGTCTCAGACTTTGTGATTCCACAGGTATATTCGTCGATAACGATTCTTTGTTGAAATCAGAGTAGGAATTACTTGTGAGGTGAATATAATATAGGCTGATCTTAGGGAGTCGTAAGTACCGGATTTTGAGGTATGCTAGATTTTGTCTATTGCAATCGATTTGGTATCTCACCTTGATATTTGATCATAACGGAAATCACATATAAGCTTATCCGTGGGAGGCAGATTGGTTTAAAGTCTTCAATTGAGTTGAAGAAACTCTTAGTCAATAAAGGGCGTCATCTAATGGAATCAATTGCGCAGAGTCTTGCGAGATTCAATAGGCGTAAGGAGCGCGACTGCAACTGAATTGTTGTCACGGTATATTCGGTCTCAACTATATTCCAGTCCGAAGTTTTAATAGTAGGCTAGTGCCTGCATCGGCTTAGTACTGTTTGGTGTTCAAATATGGACTAGGTCCTGGGGTTTTTCTACCTTTGTGGTTTCCACATTAACAAAATTTCTGGTGTCTGTGTTATTTATTTTTCCGCATTATATTCTTTATGTTTATAATTGAAATATCACAGGTTGTACATAAATCAATCAAAGTAGATACGTCCATCGTAATTGTTGGATACGACTTGGTTGATCTTGGAAATTGATCTTTGGAATCATCCAAGAACTCTGACGGAATAATTAGGCTCACAGACTTGTTTCCGAATTCATATTGATTGTGGGAGAAACAGATATAAACTCTTCATATAATTCCTGATTGATGTTCAATAAGTTGTAACTCTCGGAATTGTATTTGAGTTTAGTCCATACAGGTTACATAAGAAAATTGGTGGTGTATTTTGGTACCCCTGCATTTTCATTCATTAATCTAGTAAATCATATAGTCAACCACTAAGGTATTATCTCTATGAATCAGACAAATTCAGTACCTTTTCTCTATTTCACATCCAAATCTAATACCCTTAGAGCGGCTGAAGATATGGTTGATAGCATATTTTAAAAATTTTAATATACGCGGGCCTCCTTCATGTTTTATTATTTAAATAAAAAAGTATCCTATTTTTCTCCAAGTGGCTAACTGTTAGAGCATTGCTCGGTCGAACTCGCATGCGTTGCTATCTCAAGCATGTTTGTCAATGTTAGTGATCAAAACTATAAGTCTTGATTTCTAGCCTATATAGCTAAAGGTCTCGGACTAGGATAGAAAGTGTAGTTGAGCTCAAGACTCCATGGAAATCATCATACAAGACGAAGGACTACTCAAGGAACTGGTGGATCTTCATCGACTAAAAGGTATGTGGAGACTTGAACTTATCTGTCACTGAAAAGTCTATCTACTCTATCTCCTACTCTTGAGACAAAAGTCGTTTTGATATATAGACTTTCATTATACACATTTTCTATTTCAAGCCGAGTGTAACTCGCCTATCTATTTCTCGAAATATGTGTTGGTAAGCTTTCGCTTTTGCCAAATTCATCTTTACCTAGTGACGAATGTCATGTTATGTTTCAATCACTTTGGAAATTACTCTGACGAAAAATGGTCTGTGAATAACGGCTATATAACGTCCTCTGAGAAAGTTTCAATGATTGAAATGAGAGTTTAGATTACATAACCATTGGTAGGATATAAGCATTATTGTGTAAACACATATATGTATAACTCCTTATTCCTTGAACCAAAGTTTGCGAACTTTGTTGATAAAGAGAAACGGAATATGGCATGAGCCAAGTCCGCGAACTGGCGGAAGTTCTCGACCCGAGAATTTCTACTGGAGTTTGTGAACTCCTTCCGTGAGCTTAAGTCCGCGAACCCAGTCCGCGAACTTGAGCAGGTTATATCTAAAATCGGTTGTTCTTGAACTCATGTTTATATAAACTAAGGAATGCTTTTGCAAACCGTGGCTATAAAGTTCATGAACCGATTCGAGTGAATCAAACCGTTTTTGCTTCGATTGTGTCTTGTGTAGTTACATAATATCTAAGCAATTGAACAACTCTCTAACTAGTTCATTTGAGTCATTTGAACTAGTTATGGTGAAGAAGAATATGGTGGATATGAAAGTGATCATATGGCTAACCATTTGGTTAACTATTGTTGAACCAACAAATGTTAATGTTTGGGAACGGCTACATAAACCCAAAATTGGACATTTCATTTGTGTTGAATAAGCTAAGTTTTCGATCCAACAGTTGAGAAATATTAGCTTGAATCTAATCAGGTTTTCATCTAACGTTGAATATTGAATGTTTTGTTACCAAGCTAACATTGATTGCAAACCCTAATTTGAAAGACTATATAAAGGAGAAATCTAGCAACTGGGAAACCTAATCCCCACACCTTACGTGTGATACTAGGTGCATAGCTAGAGTCGATTCTCCTTTAACCTTTGGTTTCTTCTTCTAAAACCATGTTAACGACTTAAAGACTTCATTGGGATTGTGAAGCCAGACCGATACTACTTTTCTTGTAGTTGTGTGATCTGATCTTGCATCTTCTATCGTTACGAGTACGATTGTAATATTTGGCTAGATATTTATATCTCCGATAGGCAAGATAGAAAAGTAATCACAAACACTTCGTCTCATCTTTTGTGATTCCACAATATCTTTTTTCGTTGCGTCGATTAGGATTATTGTGAGGTGATTGATACTACTAGGATGTTCTTCGGGAATATAATTCCGGTTTATCAATTGGTTCTTGTTCACCTTGATTTATCAAAAGAAGGAACAAAACCCATAGGTATATTCGTGGGAGACGGATTTATCTATCACCGTAGACTTTTCTATATGATACAAATTTGTTTATTAAAGTCTTCGACTTTGGGTCGTAGCAACTCTTATTTGTGGGTGAGATCAGCTAAGGGAATCAAGTACGTAGCATCCTATTGGGATCAGAGACGTGGGAGCATAACTGTACCTTGGATCAGTGTGAGATTGATTGGGGTTCAACTACAGTCCAGACCGAAGTTAGTTTGGAGTAGGATAGTGTCTGTAGCGGCTTAATACAGTGTGTGTTCAATCTGGACTAGGTCCCGAGGTTTTTATGCATTTGCGGTTTCCTCGTTACAAAATTTTGGTGTCTGTGTTATTTCTTTTTCGCATTATATTTTGTTATATAATTGAAATATCACAGGTTTTGCGTTGTTCAATCAATTAGAATATCCGACCTTTTGGTTGTTGATTTAAATTGATTGACACTTGGATATTGGTCTTTGGTACCATCCAAGTTATCTCTCTAGTATTTTATAAAGACTCGTAGATTTCTATTTGCTTGAGTATATATCAAATCGAGAGATTGAGATATAAACTCTTTGATATACTTTTTATCTAGATTGAGTCTGACTGTCTAGTTGATTCTCTAGAAAGTATATTGGAGTTTGTCCATACTGATTGCTAAGCGAAATATTGGGTGTGGTTGTTGTACCCCCACTTTTTCAATTGGTATCAGAGCAGGCAAACACGTTTAAGACCTTACAAGTCTGTGTTTGCAGCGATCTGACTCTATGGACAGAGGTGCTATCTCTATTAACGTACCACCAGTCTTCGATGACTCTAATTAATTATGGTGGAAAATTACTATGCGATATTTTCTTCAAGCGCGTGATTTTCAATCATGGGTATATGTTGTTAATGGCTATGATCCTCCCGTTGTGGCAGTCGGATATGTAAACGTTCCCAAACCTATTGGTGAATACATCCCTGCTGAGATACTTGCAGCAAAGCAAAACTCAGACGGCTTAAATGCGATCATACATGCCATTACCCCAAATCTTCAGCACCATGTGACTAATTACACTAAGTCGCAAGAAGCTTGGGATATCTTGGAAACCGTATTCGAAGGCAACTCCAGTGAAAAGGAAGCTAGGCTTCAAAACCTTAATTCCGATTGGGAAAACCTTCGTATGGAATATGAAGAAACATTTGATGAGTTAAATCACAAAGTGTCTGAAATTGTTAATGCATCTTTTGCATTGGGTAAGACTATTCCTGAAAAGGACATTGTGATGAAAGTTCTCAGATCGCTGCCATCTAGATACGACTCTAAGAAGCATGCCATCGTTGAGGGAAATAACCTTGATAATCTCTCCAGAAATACGTTGGTTGGGAAGCTTAAGATCTTTGATCACGAACATTCATCCAAAACTAAGGATGTTGCGTTCAAAGCACAAAAGGACACTAAATCACTTTATAAGAGTAAAAAAGTGTATATCTCTGAAGATGATCATTCTGAGACAGATTCATCAGATGAAGATATTGACAAGTCAGTCTCGATGATCACAAGACAGTTTAGGGATCTTCTATTGAAGAGAAGTAAACGGTTCTCCAGAGATAAGCCTAAAGCATCAGTTAAACCTCATAATCGTATTCCTCCTAAAAACAGGGAAACTGATGAAACTGATGATGAGGATATGCCTCAGTGCTTTAAGTGTAAAGGATTTGGTCATTTTGCAAACGAGTGCCCAAATCGTAGAAAATACACTGGGAACAAAGGTCTTGCTGCAACTCTTGATGAAATGTCTGACAACTATGATTCTAATGAAGACGAGAAATCAAGTGTTGCACTTCTTAGTGAAAATATTGATTTTGATAACTATAGCAATACATACATCAATCTCAATATTCTTTCAGAAGATAATCCAACTAATCTGGAAGAAAAAATTGACCCATTTCTTGGAAACTCTGTTTGTAATGTTTCAGGTTCCACCATGTGTCTAGCTGCATGCACATCTCAGAAGCCTGATTTTTATCTTATTTTGACGTGTTCGTATTGTTCTCTAAAGGGTCATGAACTTTCAAGGTGTTACAAGTACAAACACCAATTGAGGCACGTCAACAAACTTCAACGAAGAGAAAATCATTTAGCAAGGAAGCTTAAACTTGCTCAGAAGACCGCTGAGGTATGTAGGATCTTATCTTCGTCTAAGAAGTTAGTTTCCAAGGATAAACCAAGACCATTAGAGAAGAAAGTATGGTCGAGTCGGTTTGATAGACAAAAGTCTGAGGATTCCTCTCAAGAGGAAAATGGTGGACAAATTGTTGTTCATTGCAACGCAACTTGATTGTATTGATTTGGAAATCTTGTCTCATGTGCCTGATCAAAAGAGACAATGATTTTGTACCTCTCAGTCTTTAGGAAAAGTTTTCTTTTTTTTCTTAGTTTTTGTTCGTCCCTGTCTATCAACAAAGGAGGGTTATTATCGACAATTCGACTCTTTATAGGGTTGTGTGGACGTGTACGAACTGTTTAAAGGTTTCGAAACCCTACATTCCTTTTTCCTTCCTCAAAGCCTCTTTTTATCTCAAGACTACTTGTTGAGTTCAATTTGTGATTTCCTCTCACAAACCCATACGTTATGGATACTCCAAGCATGATGTCTTCTGATGGAAAAGATGTTAATATGATTGTTAAGCCATCAATCATGAAGGAAAAAGAAAAATCTCCGTTATCTCCTACCTTGAAAAGAAAAAGAAGGAATGTGAGGAAGCCAAGGGCCGTTCCCTCAAACTCTCAGAAGTTTTCTGGTGTTCTTGAAGAGTTTAAGGAGATGTGAAAGGATATTCAACAAATAAAGATTTTTGTGTATAAAACTCATGAGATTCAGAAGGCCCTGGTTCGACAACATCAGCCGAGAAGGTTTATTGATATAAACTCCTACCTTAATGAACCTCATGTCCCAATGGATGTTGACGACAAGGAGTTCAGGGACGATAAAGAATTCTTCAAAGGTCTTATTATCTAGTAAATCTTCTATTTTCTTTTTATTAGAAGAATAACTAGAGCTTGGAATAGCCATTATTGTTATTACACATAGCTATGTCCAACGTTTTCATCTTCATGTTTTTAGATTTATTGGTTTAAATTCTAAATTTGTTTGGAAGATGATTTTTGCAGTATTAATCTTTATGATTTTATATATTGCAATATTGTTATGGGATGTGTGTGTTTACGTCCGTGAACTTGACCTTCCCATATCTTGTCAAAAGTAAAGTCTATCGTATGTCGATATTCATATGTTGATAAAAGAATGAATGGACTTTTGACAAATACAAAAGTTAAGCCTATATTGTCAATTATTGATGGAAGATAGGTTAAAATCTTTTGCTTTCAAGGATTATGTCTATTGAATGTCGTTATGTGAATAGTGATGGAAAATAGAATGAATCCTTGTGTATTCCGCAGTAATTGATCTTCCCTAATCCATATTTTATGTATTACTGTGAGGCTCCGTGAAGTGTCTTATGTTGAGCATTGAACGACCAAGTTAATTATTTTCATGATTAGTTATGTCGTTGTTCCGTAAGGTACTTTATGTCGAGCATATTCAACTAAATTGATCATCTTGTTTGGTTATTTAGTTGTTGCTCCGTAAGTTTTCTTATGTCGAGCATGACCAATTAAATTGATTACTTTTGTGATTATTTTGATTGTGTATTTCGATTAGATTAATTATGGGTTCTCTTGTGATTAATCTAATTGTATATTTTGAGTCTCCATAAGTTCACTTATGTTGAGCATTTATCGATTAAATTAATCATGGTTTCTCTTGTGGTTAATTTAATTGAATATTTTGGATTCAAATTCATACTTGTATGTGAGTTGTTATGTCCAAATAAATCCTTCTTTTCCTTCGAAAATTAGGTCGCTCTTGTTGTTCTTTCGGGAATGACATTTTATGGGGGAGAGTTCTTTTGAACTTGCGCTTAATTGCCAAATCTTTGTGGGGAGTATGGCTGTGGAATATTATAGGGGTTATCTTGTATCTTTACAAACTCCTTGATGAATGCATTTAGCTTCGGCTTTATGATTGCATCTAAATTAGATGATATACTTTTGCTTTCTTTTGGTCAAGAAATGTCTCTTTCGTAAATTTCATTAGGATCTCGTTCTTGTACCTTTGCCAATTTTATTGACAAAAAGGGGGAGAATTATTATGTAGTTCACACTAAAAATACATATGGTTTTCGGATCATTATGTAAGGGGGAGTGGTTTCCATGTGAGATGGAGTATTCACTAAGGGGGAGTAATACATATCACCATAGTATTGTTGTTGAAGTTGTGATACAATTGGACTTTGACGCTGTGTAATGATACTATGACACTGTATAACAATGATTGAGAACTATTGTTTTCTTGTTGTTATAACTACGGATTTTCAACAACGATGATGCTAAACTTACAACATTTGGGATCATTGGAGTACTTGGAAGTGACGAAGATTTAGAGTAATGTTGATGATTAGGCATGTGGAATAGGATCTACAAAAGTTAATTTATTTATTTTTTGTATTCCATATGTATTAATAGTTTTGTCACTAAAATTGACAAAGGGGGAGATTGTTAGAGCATTGCTCGGTCGAACTCGCATGCGTTGCTATCTCAAGCATGTTTGTCAATGTTAGTGATCAAAACTATAAGTCTTGATTTCTAGCCTATATAGCTAAAGGTCTCGGACTAGGATAGAAAGTGTAGTTGAGCTCAAGAATCAATGGCAATCATCATACAAGATGAAGGACTACTCAAGGAACTGGTGGATCTTCATTGACTAAAAGGTATGTGGAGACTTGAACTTATTTGTCACTCAAAAGTCTATCTACTCTATCTCCTATTCTTGAGACAAAAGTCGTTTTGATATATAGACTTTCATTATACACATTTGCTATTTCGAGACGAGTGTAACTCGCCTATCTATTTCTCAAAATTTGTGTTGGTAAGCTTTCAATTTTTCCAAATTCATCTTTACCTAGTGACGAATGTCATGTTATGTTTCAATCACTTTGGAAATTTCTTTGACGAAAAATGGTATGTGAATAACGGCTATATAACGTCCTCTGAGAATGTTTCAATTATTGAAATGAGTGTTTAGATTACATAACCATTGGTAGGATATAAGCATTGTTATGGAAACACATATATGTATAAGTCCTTATTCCTTGAGCCAAAGTTTGCGAACTTTGTTGATAAAGAGAAACGAAATATGGCGTAAGCCAAGTCCGCGAACTCGGTCCGCGAACTGGAGGAAGTTTTCGAACCGAGAATTTCTGCTAGAGTTTGTGAACTCCTTCCGTGAGCTTAAGTCCGCGAACTTGAGCAGGTTATATCTAAAATCGGTTGTCTGTGAACTCATGTTTATATAAACAAAGGAATGCTTTTGCAAACCGTGGATATAAAGTTCATGAACCTATTCGAGTGAATCAAACCGTTTTTGCTTCGATTGAGTCTTGTGTAGTTACATAAGATCTAAGCAATTGAACGACTCTCTAACTAGTTAATTTGAGTCATTTGAACTAGTTATGGTGAAGAAGAATATGGTGGATATGAAAGTGATCATATGGCTAACCATTCGGTTAACTATTGTTGAACCAAAAAGTATTAATGTTTGGGAACGACTACATAAACCCAAAATTGGACATTTCATTTGTATGTAACAAGCTAAGTTTTCGATCCAACGGTTGAGAAATATTAGCTTGAATCTAATCAGGTTTTCATCTAACGGTGAATATTGAATGCTTTGTTACCAAGATAACATTGATTTCAAACCCTGATTTGAAAGAATATATAAAGGAGAACTCTAACAACTGGGAAACCTAATCCCCACACCTTACATGTGATACTAGTTGCATAGCTAGAGTCGATTCTCCTTCAACCTTTGGTTTCTTCTTCTCAAACCAGGTTAACGACTAAAAGACTTCATTGGGATTGTCAAGCCAGACCGATACTGCTTTTCTTGTAATTGTGTGATCTGATCTTGCATCTTCTATCATTACGAGTACAATTGTAATAATTGGCTCGAGATTTATATCTCCGATAGGCAAGATAGAAAAGTAATCACAAACACTTCGTTTCATCGTTTGTGATTCCACAATATCTTTTTTCGCTGCATTGATTAGGATTATTGTGAGGTGATTGATAATACTAGGATGTTCTTCGGGAATATAAGTCTGGTTTATCAATTGGTTCCTGTTCACCTTGATTTATCAAAAGACGGAACAAAACTCATAGGTATATTCATGAGCGACAGATTTATCTATCACCGTAGACTTTTCTGTGTGATACAAATTTGTTTATTAAAATTTTCGACTTTGGGTCGTAGCAACTCTTCGTTGTGGGTGAGATCAGCTAAGGGAATCAAGTACGTAGCATCCTGTTGGGATCAGAGACGTATGAGCATAATTGTACCTTGGATCATTGTGAGATTGATTGGGGTTCAACTACATTCCAGACCGAAGTTAGTTTGGAGTAGGCTAGTGTCTATAGCGGCTTAATACAGTGTGTGTTCAATGTGGACTAGGTCCCGGGGTTTTTCTGCATTTGCAGTTTCCTCGTTAACAAAATTCTGGTGTCTGTGTTATTTCTTTTCCGCATTATATTTTGTTATATAATTGAAATATCACAGGTTGTGCGTTGTTCAATCAATTAGAATATCCGACCTTTTGGTTGTTGATTTAAATTGATTGACACTTGGATATTGGTCTTTGGTACCATCCAAGTTATCTCTCTAGTATTTGATAAAGACTCGCAGATTTCTATTTGCTTGAGTATATATCAAATCGAGAGATTGAGATATAAACTCTTTGATATACTTTTTATAAAGATTGAGTCTGACTGTCTAGTTGATTCTCTAGAAAGTATATTGGAATTTGTCCATACAGATTGCTAAGAGAAATATTGGGTGTGGTTGTTGTACCCCCACTTTTTCACTAACATCAACCGCTTAGCTTGTTAAAATTATTTCTCCACAGTTAGAAAATCACCCTTTCACCTAATCTCCCATTGGATTTCGTACTAAATGAGTGATGTCATTCCATTGGATTTCTAAGCAAATGAGTTAATGAAGACGTGTGGTGAATGCGTGAGTGTTCTCATCTCATAGTATCACCTAATTTGGTGTTTTTGATCAAACTCATTCACTTTGAATGAGTGTTCTCGTTCCATAGATGCTTCTCTTAGAGCAAACACTATTGGATAAAGTGTTTCCATCCCTTTCAAAACGATTTGGAAAGTAGTTGTTGCATTGTGTTTGAGTGAGAGTGTCTTTTTATTGCCAAAAGGAAAACCATCTACTGTTTGGGCTAAATTTTTCTAAAATTCATTTACACCGCTTAATGAAGACGTTCGACCACTATTTCGATTAAATGAGTGGTCGACTGAGTTTGGGATGAAAGTCGCTCTATCTACAATTTGATCAAATCTTTCATTTTGAACGAGACACTCAATGGTGCAACCCTTGCTCTTGGGACAAAATTCGACTACGAAGAAATTTCTAACATTGCTAACGAGGGTACCAGATTACTGGAAAAGGTATTAAAATCCACATAAGATATAAGGCTTTTCAGTTTGTGTTATATGGTTTTTGACACCCTCTTGGTAAACTGGTACTCCCATTAGCAGCTTTCAAAATTTCCCCACGAAGCCAAAGAAATTACCGTGACAAAATCTCGAGGAGTCAAAATGGATAAGGTATTTTACACCCTAACTGAGACAAACCCAGGATTCAAAGAGTAGAGAAATGGCGCTTCATCTCTCTTCTTCGTTTCCTCACAATCTTTGCCCTGACAAACTTCTATCGTACTCAGTCTCTCCTTCACATACACTCCAACTTGCGCAATCTCTGTTTTCTTTCCCACCGAAAAGTTTAAACCATTTCCATCTTAAACTCAACTCTCTCTCATTCAAACGAAGGTTTTCTCTATCTTCACATCTCTCTCTACAAGACTCAGTTCCTCAAAAATCTCAAATCCCAGATGATGAAATCACATCATCAACTAAAAACTATATCTGGGTTAATCCAAAAAGTCCCAGAGCTTCAAAGTTTCGGCAACAATCATATGATACAAGGTACAATTCTCTAACAAAAGTAGCTGAATCAGTTGACTCATCTAACCCCACTGAAATTGACGTTTCCATGGTTTTGAACGGACTAGGAGAAAACCTATTAGAACAAGATGCTGTTATTGTTCTTAATAATATGAAAAACCCCGATACTGCTGTTCTTGCACTGAAGTACTTTTTAAAGAAGTTAAAATCAAGCAGGGATGTGATTTTGTACAATGTGACTTTGAAAGTGTTTAGAAAAAGTAGGATACATGATGGAGCAGAAAAGGTGTTTGACGAAATGATTCAAAGAGGTGTTAAACCAGACAAGATTACTTTTTCGACTTTGATTAGTTGTGCTAGATTGGGTGGTCTTCCAGATAAGGCTATAGAGTGGTTTGAGAAGATGCCACATTTTGGATGTGAGCCAGATGATGTTATTAAGTCGGCAATGATTGATGCTTATGCTCGTTTGGGAAAGAATGATACGGCTCTGAGCTTGTATGATCAAGCTAAAGGAGAAAATTGGCGGATCGATGTGGCTACTTACTCGACTTTGATTAAAACGTATACTGCGTTAGGTGATTTCCATGGAGCTTTTAAGGTGTTTGAAGATATGAAGGCAGTTGGGATGAAACCGAACTTGACTGTTTATAACATAATATTGGATGTTATGGGAAAAGCTAAGAGGCCCTGGATGGTGAAAACTGTTTATAGAGAGATGACTAGAAATGGAATTGCCCCCAATTGGCCTACCTATGCTGCACTTATAAGGGCTTATGGTAAAGCTCGTTATGTGGAAGATGCCTTAAGTATTTATAAAGAGGTGAAGGGAAAAGGTTTGGAGTTGAATGTCGTTCTTTACAACACGCTCCTATCGATGTGTGCAGATATTGGTTACACTGATGAAGCCATCACAATTTTTGAAGATATGAAGAGGTCAGAAACTTCGCAGCCTGATAGTTGGACATACTCATCTTTGATTACTATATATTCTTCTAATGGAAAGGTTTTGGAGGCGGAGAGCATATTGGGTGAGATGTTGGAAGCTGGTTTTGAACCTAATATATTTGTCTTAACATCACTCATTCAGTGCTACGGGAAAGCAAATCAGATAGATGATGTTTTGAAGACATTTGATCGACTTCTAGACTTGGGTATAATCCCTGATGATAGATTCTGTGGCTGTCTTCTCAGTGTTATGAATCAAACTCCAAAAGAAGAACTTGGAAAGTTGGTTGGTTGTATCGAGAAGGCTAATCCAAAACTTGGTAATGTGGTGAAGCTACTGGTAGAGGAAGGAGGTGTAAATGAGTTTAAGCAGGAAACCGCCGAGCTCATTGACAGCATTAGCACAGATGTAAGAAAGGCCTACTGTAATGTCTTGATTGACCTCTGTGTTAATCTGAATCAGTTTGACAAGGCGTGTGAGCTATTAGAATTGGGACTCTCTCTTGAGATTTACACTGCTATCCAATCTAAGTCTCAAACTCAGTGGGCATTAAATTTGAAGAGTCTCTCACTTGGTGCAGCACTTACTGCGTTGCACATATGGATAAGTGACTTGTCCAAAGCACTAGATAATGGGGAGGATCTACCACCACTGCTTGGAATTAATACTGGTCATGGAAAACACAATTCGGAGGGGTTGGCTAGTGTTTTTGCAGCCCATCTGAAGGAATTGAATACCCCATTTCATGAGGCTTCAGATAAGGTTGGCTGGTTTTTTACCACTAAGGTTGCAGCCGTTTCGTGGTTGGAGCTGAGAAAATTATCTGAACAAAATGCTGCTTAAAGTTTTCTATGCTTTTGGCGTTTAAATCTATAAGGATGTTTCTCAGTTCTGCCCTACATGACGATAAAATGGTGCATTACTATCCCTCCCTCTTAATTTATCTGCTTTTCTGTAATTATCATAGTAAGCCGTGAATTTTGGGAGGATTTGGTTATGTGCATAATTTTCTGTAGAAATGCTTTTAATATGCTTGAACTTGTTTAACTGCTGTACCCTTTGTCTGAGTATTTTCAATTTTAAATCATGGAAGTTTTCTAGATTGTATTACAGAGTTTTAATGTTTATGCTTACACTAGTTTCTGGTCATCTTAGTTTTATAGATCAAACGCAGAATTTCACTTATTGTGAGTATAATTTGTTCAGCAGATGCTCTTCATGTCTCCACCAATCTGTGGAGAATATACATGGGTTGATGGAACTGGAGACCCATCAACTACTATGGATCTCCAAGAAGCTCACCATCTATCACTCTTGTTACCGATTAGGTGACCTTCAAAAAATAAAAGTATATGGGAGCTTAACTAGATTATAATCCTCCAAATGTTTTACATGCATCTTCTCTAAATGTTGTTTGGAGATTACTTAAACTGTTGGTCTTCTTTGTTATGCCTAGAATGTTGGCTAACTAAGATATATTTAAAGGAAGAAAGTGTCATGGGATGTTGTTAAACACACTGTTTCCCGATGCCAATAAGCTCACTAGAATTTCTTAGCTTATAGGGCATTTGCATTTATTGGCTTTAACTCTCTTCTATAAAATCCTATTAAGTATATGAAGACATGTTTGCAAACTTCTTACGAAGGGACAAAGCTTCTTATAGGGAGATCTGTATGCATGTAACTCAATTAAAGAAAATGTTTTGTTTGCAAACTTCTTACGAAGGGACAAGGCTTCTACAGTCTCAGCTCTTTTAATTAAAGAAACAGAAAATGTTTTGTTTCAGAAATCTGGTTTGCTGTATGAATGGTTGGGTATAATCAGTTCTGTTTATCTATCTCATCCAATCACATGTCAAATTTTCATTGTTGGAATAGGATTAAGAGTATTTTATAAAAGATTTCGTAGTTTGCTCATCTTTATACAGGTAGTCTTATTTGGTTAATGACATACTAACAAAATCATTTTTTAAAATCTTTTAAAGAGCTTCAGTTTAGAAGTTCAGAAACTAAGATTCTTAGCATTTAATAAGCAGGAGTCATGGCTTCATCAGATAAAAATAATTTATTAGGAAGCACCAGAGCATTTTTTTGCTGGTGGTGAAGTTGCAGGTTTGGCTCGCCGTGTCAGCTGCATTCCACTAAATTTAGGTTTCATTTCTTAGTGAATGGTAATGGGAGTCGGGCCTGGAATTTCCATCCATTGAAAATTTCGCATTGCAACATAAAATTCGATATTTGCAAGGCCAGAAACAGCATTGCGAAGTTTTCAGATGATGGAGCTTCTTATTTCTTCTTTCTAGACTCCCTCAATTTTTTGGAGAATATTTTGGTCAGGCGCCAGGTTCTGAAATGCTTGCATGTGGCCTATCAACTCAGATTGTTCCTTTATTAAGACTGAATTTGTATATGCACAAGCGTAAGGTGACGAACAACACAATTGATGATTCAGGTATTGTCTCTGACTCTTCACATACAAGTTTTCACAAACCTTTGAAAGAAAATAGTATGCATCACAGACTAGTCATTATTAACAGATGTTTTTCAAGAACATTTGAAGAAATTTTTATTTGCTCAGATGGTAGAAGCTTCTGCTGCAAATAAATTCGTTCTATGATTGGGGTTCTTCAACATTGCAGTCTCTGAAGAAGCATCACCGACGAGTCTTCAAAATACTCCCGAAGCAATCAGAAAGAGTAGGTTGCATTGGTGAGTGCTGCCTAATTATAGAGTACAGATTAGCCTTACATATTTTTGCATGAATCACTCATCTACAATGACTTCGTCCAAGGATACGAATCAGCGTTTCTCCAAAATAAATGATGATGAAGAATGGAAAGATGAGTGTTAACTGTTAAGAGGTCACGCTTGAAGCCTGCCGTTTTTATTATGGCAAAGCTTTGAAAGTCCATGACTCCCTGTTACTTCTTGTAATTCAACTACAGCTGTTAAGCTTTTGTACCTACAGCTACAATTGAATACACAACTGTTTAAGTATGAGGGCTGTTCGGTACTGCAAGCTGTTTTTTAGAGGACCACTTCGCAGCTGGTAGGGTCTTCTTCATGTACCATTTCGTACCCAAGTTCAAGGACTGTTATTAACATCTTTTGGCACTTAATATAGCAGGTCGACAAGTTAAGTGCAAAACTACAGTCGTCGTGAGCAGGTTGCAGAAATTAATTCATTGCTATAGTGCGATAACGGTAGTGCGCACCATGCGAGCAGTTTACTTTTTCTGATAGCGAAGGAAATGTACTGTTTCAAAAAGAAGTTAATTGAAGTGGGCGAGAATTGCATGGCTGCTAATGGGGGACCGGAATTAGCAGGGGTACCGTTTGAGTGATCCGACGGCCGGGATCGGATATAGTTCTTTTGTCTCATATGAAACGGTACCCCTTGGTAATTTCGGTCCTCCCATTAGCAGTCATGGAGAATTGTTGATTCAACTTAGATTTAGAAGTAGGTTGCAGAAATTGGGGCGGAAGATATGTGAGCCAAGCTGCTAGAACTGTGATAGTTAAGTTTATTCTTGAATCTTTACCCATCTATCAGATGGGTTGTTATAAAATTCCGAAAAAGTATTACCAACCAATTCGTTTCTCTATAAAAGAATTTCTGGTGGGGAAAGAAGGATGGTAAAAGAGGCTGTTTTTTAAAAACATGGATGGATCGCAATATTCCGACATCCCTAGGAGGGCTAGGATTTAGAGACTTAGAAGAAAACAATTTAGCTCAACTAGGAAGGCTTATTTGGAATCTTCTGGACAACACGGACTCGGTCTGGGCTTAAACTCTGAGATCCAGCCATAATAGCAAATCTAAACATCTCTTGATCCAAAAATCAACACCATGGGACCTTGGATTTGGTCCTGCATTCATCAGGGGCTAGAGGTAATTAAACCCCACTGCATCTGGGAAATAGGTAATGGCCAATCTATTCATATAACAGAGGACCAATAGAACCCCGACACTCTAGAATTTAGAAATACTCAATCGTCTAATAATATTTACTTAGTTAGCCACCTTATCCACGTAGCAAACCAGTCTTGGAATTTGAACGTCCTTCACTCCATCTTTGAACAAAGTATTGTCCATACTATTTGTCAAATCCCCATTCGTCCTAATAGAAATGATACCATCAAGTGGAAACTAAAACCAAATGGTAAATTTAATATAGCTTCCCTTTATCATAGCATCTAACAATTTTGAGATTCTTCCCGACTCTCCCTGGGACAACATTTGGAATATGGAAACAACCCCTAAAATTAGTTTATTCATTTTCAAATGTATGCATAATGTGGTCCCTATAGCTGATAAACTTTCTAAGTATGCTGACATGCCAAACACATGTCCCTTTTGTTCTCAACCAAATGAAACTCTGAAACATATACTTATGGAATGTCCTTTCGCTAGGAGTATCTGGTTTGCTTCTTCTGCAAACCCTTTTTTGCTTGGTATCCCTAATTTGTCTTTGCAGTAATGCATATTAAGTTGGAGCACCAATCCAGTGGGTTGGGATAGCAATTTGGGCCCTTGGAATGCTTTTTGCGCAACTGTATTATGGCACATTTGGCTAGCGAGATGTGACAAGGTGTTTAGAGGAATTAACCCAAACCTCCAACACACATATGCAAGAGATGAATTATTCTGGAGGGAGAATTAGCAGGCCAACCAAAGCAACCGTAACAACTCGCAGTAAAAAACGGCTCCAACTCAAACGAAACATTGAAAATGTCCAAATTTAGGAACAACCAAAATTAACATAGCGACCAAATGGGACCAATCAAATAAAATTATGAAAACAACAATGATTCTAAGAAACTTTTTGGGTTATTGCAAGGAAGTGAAGATTATGGGATTCAAGACGCTGAATAGGGATGTTGGAGAGGTGTTAGCGGCTATTGAAGCGTGGAAACGGGGGCTACAACTTCAATTTCTCACCATTGATATTGAAGCTAACAATACCAACTTAATCAGGCTCATCTCAGGACTTCCAAGTAGTATGGATTGGAAAGCTAAAGCTTTGTGGGAAGACAGAACTTCAAACTTTTTGAATGTTTATATTTCTTCAAAACTTTTTAATTACTCTTCAGTTTGTAACTTTGCAAACCAAGCAACAATTGCATTAGCTGCTATTTATGCTAATGCAACAAATACCTGTAACTATGTAGGTTATTCTCCGGCTTGTATTTTTTATCTTCTAGATCAGGATAGATTGAGCAACTATGCTCAAAACTATCGACAACAAGTTTGTTTCGAATTTTAATTTTAATCTAAGGTTTTTCTTATCAAAAAAAAAAACTTAGATAAATAAACACATGAACTGTTTTCAAAATGATTCTAAAATTCTTCAAACATTCCATAATTCCACGGGTTTACAACCTTCTCATATTTCTGAATGAGCAAAATGTATTATGATGGGATATATCTTTTTTTTCTGCAAAATTCTTCCCGTTGAGAATAGTCCAGTACTAAGTTTGGGTTTCTTTAATAAAGATTTTAATAATACAAATCAATTTTTAAGGTTGGTTAGGCCCATCCACTCAAGCATGGTATGTTAGTATGATAGCTTTGGGTTTATTTAATTAAGGAATGATTTTATGGAAACCTGTTTTGAAGCATACTCCTTTTTTTTGAGGCATACTAAATGATGATACCATCTAGGGTATGCTTATAAGGGGTATCCTAACAATGGGTAGATTATTAAGTTACCCTTAATTGTTTTAAATTACTTAAATCTAAACTAATCAAAATTAAAATCAAAAACATAAACCTAAACTAATCAAAATCAAAATCAGTTCGATTAATCTTCTCTTATTCTCCCTTTCAAACTGTTTGATTTTTTTTTTCGTTGTTGATTAATCGTTCGCTCATAAATCTTTGATTGTTGATTAAAGTAACAATTGTACAATCATCAGCAAAACGAAGTGTTGCGCTAGAGATATCAAACTGTCGCAAAATCCCTAAATGTACCTACCTTTGTTTTCATATTATAAGTTTTTTTGTGTGCGGCTGATCCACAAATATCAATTTTGTGCTGAACCTAGTTTATAGTTTAAAAAATCATTAAGTTAGGCTGATTCGATTTTTCTATATTTTCAGCCGAACCTAGAATGTTGTTTAGGGAAATATTAGGTTCGTCTGATTCGACTCTGGTTGGTTTTCGGATGAACTTTTGACTTGAATAGGTTCAGAAATTCATTGATGTTCGGCTGGTCTTGGTATTGCTAAATTTTGAGCCAAACATTATACTGCAAGTCGCCTCTTAAACTACAAAGAATAAACTTAAGGTTCGGCTAACTATTAGACGAGTTCGAATGAGCCGAACCATAGACAAAAACTCAAATATTCGGGTTCGGATTTCAATTTATAAGCCGAATGGTTCTTCGCGCGTAAAGTTCGGCCTTTAGTTTTTAGCCGAACCCAAAACAGATCTCCGAGAAAATCAAAATTTTGATGGATTCAACCTAAAGAAAGGAGATTAAACATCTTATACAACTATACTGTGTTATTAGCATAAAGTTCCTCATTACCCATTTTGAATCACAAAATTCTCAGATTTCTCATAAATCCCTGAAACCTAGGTTTTTTTTCACTTCTTCATCCTCTCAAAACCCCAAAGTCTCTCACAAAATACAGATTTTTCTACTAATTACTTAACTTTAATCAATCTTTAACAACACTAATTAATCACAATCATTAACATCTAATCATTATCATTAACACTAACTAAATAAGAGTATACTTGTCATTATTAAAAATGGGTGGATAAGGGGTGATGGTTTTTTTTTATCTAGTGACCCTATTTTGTCACCATTTGATATGCCAAAAAAAATCACTATGCCTCAAAACAGGTTTCATTTTATGGGGACCACTACATTTTGGAGGGAGACCATCATTTCAATTTAGTAGGACAATTAGAAGTAAACTGGAGTCACCCTTTATCCACATATTTTATTTAATAGCCAAAACGCCCTTTTACTATTTACTATTTTTTTTATAAAGAATAAGTTTTTAATTTTTATTTTTTCCATTTTTTTTACTTTAATTTTTTTTCATTAGCTTTGGTTCGGCAAGGCCCTGATTCTAACAATATGCAAATTCACAAGTACTTTTCTCACAAACCCATTATTTTTAATTCGTTTGTGATTGGAAAAATGGAGTAGTAATCATCAAAATAGGGTGACAATGAAAGTTACAGTATCAAGTTCGGTTAGTAGAAGTTTATTAAAACCCTAGTTTGGTAACCGAACTTTCTGAAACCAAGAACACGAAGAATACTTCGGCTAAAATGAAATTTTCATAGCGTAACCGAACTTTTGTGTAGAACGCCAAATGCGGAGTTCGGTTAGCTCGCAAAATTTTCTCCTTAGCCAGACTCTTCTATGTAAAACCATTTGTTGAGTCCGGTTAGCTCGCAAAAAATTTCTCCTTGGCCGAACTCTTCCTAATAAATATATATGTTGAGCTCGGTTAGCTCACATTTTTTTCCCCAGCTGAATTTTTTGTCATGTAGTTCGTCTACTTTTTATATATTTTCTCTAAGTCGAACCTCAAGTTTGACCAGATTTGTTTTTTTCTCCTAGCCGAACCAATACAAAAAAAAAAACACAAAAAAAAATCAAAAAAAATCATTTATTTATTTATTTATTTAGTTAAAGGGTGATTTAGTCATCTCCCCCTTTAGGACACCCTTTATAAGTATAGGGAAGATAGCCTAATCAAATCATGGTCACCTAAAAAAAGGCATGGTCCCCAACCAATCGTTCTGGTTAAGTTGGGTTAGCCGGGAAGAATCTAAACGAGTCCGAAAAAAAGAAGATATTTAAGGAACGTTGGTACTGAAGTTTTGGGATTTAGTTAAGAAAATATGGATAAAAATGGTTAAGTTGGGTTAACTGGAAAGAATCCAACCGAGTAAAAAAAAGATAAAATTTAGGGAACACATCGAGATATAGAAAGAGTTGGACTTGGTTAGACAACACGTAGTTAATAAGCAAGAATCATTTTTTAACTCCGTGATGTCTATTTTTGTTCAAGTAAGGCATCCTTTTTTTTTCTGGAAAGGAGAGAGGGTAAGGAGACCCAACCAGAACAAAAAGAAACGGAAAAAGGAAAACAAAACTAAACAAATACCTACAACAAAGAAAGCAAATCAAACATTCAGGGAAGCCCCTATAAGCTTACCAATCTATAATGATCCTTACCCATGATATTCTCCGTAATTATTTTCTTCAACTCATCAGAAAATAAGTGATGTGGATTTCAATAAACTACCATTAGGTCTCATATAGAAATTTCCCTAAAGATTGATTTCAGAAAGGCGTATGATTGTATCCGATGAGATGCTATCCTTATCACTCTCAAGAGGTTTAACATTCCAGTCTTCCAGATAAGTTAATCCAGTGGATCAAAATGTGTATTACTTTTTCGAAATACTCTATCATGGTCGATGGAAGTGCTTATGGCTACATTCATGGTAAGATAGGTATAAGGCAGGGATGCGCTCTATCCCTCTACCCCTGTGTACTTCTTGTGGAGGTTTTTAATTTGATTATTCTTAAGCAGGTGGACACAATGCAGTTTGCATCCTAAATGCAAGAACTTGGTTATTACTCGCCTTTGTTTTAAAGACGACCTCATGTATTTATGAAAGGTGATGTCAAGTCTGTTATTGCTTTAGCATCTGCTCTTACCACTTTCTCTAAAAGAACTGGCCTTGTGGTGAATAATATAAAAAGCAATATCTTTCTTTCTTTTGTTGATGATGTAACCTCTCACAACATCAAAAAATGTCTTAGATTTTGAAGTGGACTCCTTTCCAATGAGGTACACGGGTCTCCCTCTGCTCAGTACTAGACTTTCTCGTCAAGACAGTGTCTCTCTTTAATAGACAAAATTAAGCTAGGATAGAGTTTTGGAAGGCTAGCATCGTTGCCTTTGCTGGAAGGGTTTTGTTGAAAAAAGTTTTTCTCAGTAGCATGTTAATTTTCTAGACTTTATGTTTTGTCCTCCCTAAGAAGAATTTGAATGAGCTTATTTATATCTTCAGAAGATTCCTTTGGGAGGGTATTGATCTCTCCTACAAACAACCTCCAGTCAAGTGGACAAAGATTCGTCACCCAACGATGGAATGAGGTTTGGGTATAAGGTTTATCTCGACTACCAATATTGATGCCAACCTAAAGCATATATGGGATATAGTTAAAAATACTATCTGGGTTCAGTGGGTGCAGGAAAATTCGATAAAGAAAATAATACTTTTGGCACATGAAGATCTTTGTTGACTCCATGTTGGAGATGAATTATGGAGCACAGAAATATCGCCTCCAAGTTTGTCCTCCACCTTATAGGAAATAAGGAAAATACCAAATTGTGGAAGGATAACTGGCTTTGGAAACACAATCTTATAAGCATTTTTCCCTCTCATATGCAGTTTGACTCTGAACATCACATGGATGAACAATTAGTAGTTGTTTGGTCAATGGTGAATGACACTTATCTCCCAATCTGAGGAATGTATAAACTACTATGCATGATTGCAATGATACATTTATACATAATGATATAACATGCAATAGGCCTGAAATCTTTTAGAGTTGATGCATTAGGAACTTTTGGAACAAGAGATAAAAGCATAGCGTTTACATCTTCTAGAAGTTTAGAGCTAGAAAAACAACTCCTAATTGCCTTCAGAAAATCTCCCCCAATAATTCTCCAAAAATCCTTGAAGAAGTGGGAAGAAAATCCATCCGTCCCAGGGGAATTGTTAGAATCGATAGTGGAGGGAGCATAAATAATTACGTTATTAGTGATAATCTCCACTAACTTCCTGCATTCCTATTCATAGACTATATTGGACATTTTAATTTGTTCCCAAGAATTTTCATCAAAAGGAGTGTCATTAGTGTTTCCAAAAAATCAAGTATAATAAGACACACTCACCGGAAATCTCCGCATCAGTGATCAGTCAGTTTCCATCGGAATCAAACAATACCAAGATTCTGTTTCCAGACCTTCTTTCCTTGATGGAGTTGTGAAAGAATAAAGTGTTGTTATCCCTAATTGGAGTAATCATTTATATCTACTCTATGATCATTAGTGATCATTGCCTAGAATAAATGAGAGGCATGAAGGGCCCTATGAGTGGTTTCTAAATAATCCTTGGCAACAATAACCTGTTCGCGGAAATTTGAGAATTTTCTTCTCTTCTATACAATCAACTTGGGTTTAACATTTTTGAGTCTAGTAAGAAAAATATACATAGGGGTACCTTGCACAAGGATGTTCCACGCTTCCTCTATCATATTAAAAAAGTTCACTTCTTCAGTCCATGTATTGTAGAATCTTTAGCCCCTCAGAACATTCCCTCTATCAGAAAAGACACTCTTGCAGAATTCAATTACAGAATTTGGAAAAGCATCAATCCAGGACAAATTGATGAGGACCATGTCCAACTTGCAGGTCATACAAGAATCCACATCTTGTCTATTTGACCATATGTGGAAACACACCACAAAAGAGCAATCAAAAATTTGAAAGTCTTGCAAACATCCCTGTAATGCATCCATACTACTATTAGACACATGATTCCCACCTTCCTTTTCATGAGCATACAACAAAGCGCATTATAACTTCCATTAAGAATCGTGGGAGGTTATTATTCACACCATAACTCATAATATTATCTCACAGTTGTTCCCTTAGAGGTTCAGAGTTATGAGCATAGACTATTGTGGCAATGAACCACGACCCATTTTGAATGGACACAGACACGCTAATGTGTTGATCAAAATTAGAGATGAAATGAACTCTCACTTCACGCCCGTCCCAGATAGACCCGATTCTCCCCTGGTCATGATGCATCTAGTTATCGATATCCATCCACAAAGGTTTTATATTAACAAAAATTATGTCCTTGTTTTGAACTTGAACTTTATTTTCCACAATAACACTGCAGAAACCGCAGAAACCCATGGAACATGAGTCCGCCAACGTTGTGTTCTTGTTATATTTTATGGCATGGTAATCGAGTGGTTAAGTGCTCATTAATTCATGAATATTTTTCGAACAAGTGATACAAAAATAACTTCATAATCTATAAAATTATTTTGAAGTTGCTACATGACTTGAGATGAGTCTGGACCATTTTTAACTTTCGAGAAAACAAGATCTAGTTATGACTTACATATTTATGGTCTTGCATCAGAGAGTCTGGGTAAGGCAATTCTAGTATGGGTCTTGTGTTAGTTACCCATCAACTGTCCAATCGACGATTGGCCTTTGCTTCATGATTAAAGAGGAAATGTGTATGGTTTATTTATCAAAATGTAAGAACGGATGCTTGTGATTATTGATCCTCAATATATGATTTGCAGAATAACGAAGAAATTTTCATGTTTGAGACATACAAAACCAACATATTAGTTGAGAGCTTGACGACTTCGATTATCAATTTCGACATGAAGAGTTTAGGTCACTTCTCAACTGTATAGAAATCTAGGAATTTAAGTTAATTCCTAGTATGTTGAAAACATTAAGGGACTAGTTCAACTCTAAGTTTAACATGATGGTAAAGGATTAAGGAAATTCTAAACATGATAAGGATCATCTAAAATCTAGTTTGATGATAGACTTAGTCTTTAGAGTTTAAAGCAACTCTTGAGGTGGTAACAAAGAATTAAAGGCAAAGCATGAAAGAGTATCACCTAATTGTCTAGTGTGACTAAGGGTCCAACATTAGAGATTATGATAACTCTAGATGTAATTTGATGACAATTTAGGCAATTGAGTTTTAAAGTTGAGATTTGATGAAAGTCTGATAACCTGCAATAGTTGTAACGCTTGTCAGAAATTTGATGAAAATCTCAAGATTTGATGAAAATTGAGTTTCAAAGTTGAGATTTGATGAAAATCTCTAATGCTTAGCCCATAAGTGATGAAATACTAAATTACTATAATAGTTATCACACTTGTCAGAAATTACAAGGGTTTAGTTATTAGTTTTAATTTGGACGGTAAGTTAGTTAACCCGTTTTCATTTCATTTAGTTACTTTTCTTTTCAATGTAGTTTTAATATCAATATAATCTTTAGTTTTTATTAAATGCAAATATTTGTTTAATTCAACTATAATACTTAAAATCCATTGACCAAAGGATTGTTTATTATAAAAATTAAGTTATACTAAAAGAACTTAAATAATAATAACAACTAAAAATATAATTAAAAAAATAAAGCATGTGTAGGTTCCTGGCCCTTATAAGGCTCAACTGTGCTTAGTTTGATCATCTCTTAGCCTTAAATATAAACATTTGTCTTGAATTCTGTTACTTGTCATTGAATATTCTCTTGTGCTTATTCCATGTTGGGTATTGAATATCACACTTCAAATATGTATACGGATATTGATAGCCGCATTTATGTGTCTAATTTGTCCTCAATGTTTCGTATTGTTAGTACTTATTTTCGTCCTTATTATGGTGTTTTGTGTGTTTGTAGGTAATTTTGGAAAATAATTATTGTTGGAAAATTCGGCTCGAAAAGTTGCACGGAGCACCCCCGGAGGACATTTGTTATTCGGACTCTCATCATTGGTTAAGGGGCACTCAATTACTAAGGGGCAACCCAGGTCACCCAAAAAGGCACATGTTATTCCCACCCCAGGATCGGATAGGGGGACACCATCTTCAAATATTTGAATTTTCATTTTGGCGGGAAATTTTCTTCTTCAACTGGCAGATGTTTCGATCGATTTTTGGACGTGATTTTGTGCGATTCAATCGCTGAAACTTTGTGGAAAGATGTGATATAACCATATTAAGCTATTTCAGGTGTTATCTCGGGCCAGAATTGGCTGAATCAAATTGTGGAGCAAAACATGGAGCACGTCATTGTATGGAGACTGCCACGGGATTTGCATGAGTTGGAATGAGTTTGCGTATGTTAGGATGACTCTAACAACCATCTGGAGTGTGAAGGAGATAAATATAGTAATTTGGCAGCTTCAGAACTCGTGGAGAAATCAAATATCTAAATTATTTCCTAAACAGACAGTGAAGAATAATGGAAGATTATATGAAGTTATGGCGAGATATTTTGGCCCTGTGGAGTATATATAGGGTGTTGGGAACTCAGAGAGGGTCTGTCGAGACTTAGGGAGGTTTAGGGAAGCTCAGAAACAAAGAAAAAAAATTTACAGAGAAACTGCCGAGTTGCAGTCGGGGAAGAAGGTGAATAGTGAACTCGATAGTTGAAAACAGTCGCAGAAACGTGGCCTAAACTTTCAAATCCGAACTCTTTGTAACAGTTTTGTAACAATTATTCCAACAATTAATAAAGTTTGCAACAGTTCACTTTCGTTCTTCCGTTACAGCGAGTTTTGTAGCAATTATAACTGTTACAAACTCACCGTTTCATACCTTTTCACTCTTTTGATCATCTTTTAAGACATAGACCAATCTTTTGAGACCATGATTGATATGAGGAGCTAAACTCATCCTCTGGGGCGACGGAGGAAGCTATTCTGACAATGAAAAAGTGATAATTTCTATTTTAAATAATTTATGCAATTTAAATTATGATTTTTTGCCTAGAACAAAAGAGTTTTTCCAATGATTTTTATTAAGCAATTGTTATTTTAATTGATGGTATATGCTTAACTTTGAGTTCTTGATATTCCATGCTTTCAACTTACAATTTCTCTTTTATAAAATCTATTTTTGCAATAATTAGAACCACTTAAATGAGAAATTGCATAATAATAATAATAATATCACTTTGGAATTGATAGAATAGTGGAACCCTTAGCCCCAGTTTCTCCAAAATCTTGACATCACTTTTTGAATCAAATTTGCAATATTTATTTAAATCTAAAAATTCTTTCCTTCACAAGTCTGAAAAGAACCTATTATTTACCACTATTACAACAACTTTTGGAAAACCATCAATTTTTGGCGCCGCCGACGCAGACTTGTCTTTAGGATAGAGTTTTTAGAGTTTTTAGATTTTTTTTTTTTTAGTTTTTTTTTGTTTTTGTTCTTCTTTACGTTTTTGGGTTTTTGTCTTTTCCTTTCAGATTTTGGGAATTTGGAGCGAAAGAAATTTTTGCCAAAGCTTTTGGCGAATATTTAAAGACTTGAAGTAAAAGGCAAAGCGAAAGGAGCTAAAGAAGAAGAATTTTTTTTATAGAAAAAGAGAGAAAAAAAAAGAGAGTGTTATTTTATTAGATTGTATTAGGAATTCTTTTTATTTTGTATTTTTCTTTTTGCACTTTATTTTTTGGACCTTTCTTTTGGACTTTGGACATTTGGACATTAATTTTTTTTTAAACCCTACGGAAGGGTAGATTAAATATTAAATTTTTTGCAGAGAAGGACGGTGATTACGATATCACCTCGGCCCCTCGGGTTCGTACACAACATAGGAGTTGTGGCCCGAGTCGACGACAACGGTTCATCCCCCATCTGGAACGGGAGGTAAGTCTGTCGAAACACTCGCGAATCCCCTGTCAGCGAGCTACTGTATTCATTCGTTTGCGTATATGTTGAGGAACTGAAAACGGTTGTTTTAAATTCCTAGTAAAGGGCAAGGACTGGTCATACAAGATAAGGGTTCGGATTTCATCACCGTTCTCTTCTTGCCCGCCTTAGGAAAACGAAACCAAACGCGAACCTAAGCTTTAAATTTTGGAATAGAACGAGAACTATAGGGTAACGAGCTTAGTAGGAAAGTCGTTCGAAAAATATTGGTTACTCTTTTAGCATACTTCGAAGTTCATGATGGTTTCTGTGAGTTGAATGCATGACTGCGCCGCCTTGTGATAGCGGTGAGGCCTTGGGTATCAAAGCTCCACTGGGCTTCCCTCGCCTCAATTCAACTTACTTTGACTTGGATTGATTCCAGAGGGGTTTGCTTAAATTGTAACGAATTCCCTTTCGAAGGATTAGAAGCTGGTCTAGAAACAATCTAAGTGGAACCATCATGCTTTTTGTTTGCTAGAAATCAGTAGGTTTGCTGTGGTGGAGTCAGCCTTGTTTGTGTTTGCATAGAACTTCCCTTCCTTTTAGGACTTTTCTCTTTTTTTTTTTTTTTTTTTTTTTTTTTTTTTTTTTTTTTTAGTGTATTCCCGAAAGGGCTTGGAAAAGAAATACTTTTGGCCGTTTGATTAGTGACGAGCCTAGAAGTTCTTCTTGTGAAAGCGGGGAGCTCGAAGACTCTTCTTTTGAGAGCCCCGTTTTTGGAAACTTCAGTTTTGAAAATATGTCTCTTTGTGAGGAAGGTACCCCTACTACTTCATCTGTGCCAGCGATGCCAACTTTGAAAGATTACATGTTCCCAACTAGGACCAACCGAGCTTCATGCATTAAATTGCCAGCCAGTACGGCTAATTTCGAGATAAAACCTAGTATTCTTCAGATGATCCCTATGTTCTTAGGAAAAGATGATAAGAACCCTTATTTTCATATTAGGGACTTTGAGGAAATCTGTGGGACAGTTAGAATAAAAGACCTCACTGAAGAAGTTTTGAAACTTAAGATGTTTCCCTTTTCCTTGAGAGATAAAGCCAAGACCTGGCTGAACAACCTACCACCTGAGTCCATTGAAACATGGTAGGAACTTGTTGCTGCTTTCTATATGAAATTCTACCCTAAGCATAAAACTGCAGCTGTTAGGCAGAGAATTAGTGCTAGTGTGCAACAAGAGGGAGAGTCTCTTTATAGGTTTTTAGAGAGATTCAATGATCTCCTATCCCAGTGTCCCCACCATGGATTTGATAAAATGAAGCTTGTTGAGATTATTTATAATGGTTTAGACTATTCGACCAAATCCATGGTCGAGTCTATGTACTCTGGTGAGTTCACCAGTAAAAATGTTGATGATGCTTTTACCTTCTTAGGAGTTATCGCTGAAAAATCCCAATAGTGGGAGTCTTGTGTTGAACCCCCTAAGAGACTCTTGGTCAATAGAAGTAGCACCAATGTGGTAGATACAAGCTTCGAGTCAGATGCTAAGTTTGCTGCTTTGTCTAGAATGTTAGAAGCTTTGGAATTGAATTAGACTAATTATAGGTCTCTTGTTGAACCTGATGATAGGATTAGATCCGCTCAAGTCTCTAGTTGTGGAGTAGAGCCCAATAACTCGTTTTGGGAAGGTCATGTTAGTGAAGAACAAGCCCATGCTGTCTATAACAACGTTAGGTTTGAGAACCGTCAGAAGTTTGACCCATACTCAGAAACCTACAACCTTGGTTGGATAAACCATCCTAATTTTTCTTGGTCTAAGGGCCAGAATCAAGGTCAGTCTAGTAATTCTCAGCCTCCCCCAGGTTTTGGTTATGCTAAGAACTCTTCAGGTGAACCCCAGTTTTAGAACCCTTCGGATAAAAAGATCACAAGTTTAGAAGACACTCTAGCCTCGTTTATTAAAAACTCTAATAAGATCAAACTAATGGTTTCTCAAGGGATAGAAGAAAGTAAAAATATAGGTTATGCTAACTCCCAAGCTATTTCTGAGTTAAAAACCAGGTTAGTCAGATAAATGAATCTTTGAGGGAAAAAGGTAAGTTTCCTAGTCAAACTCAACCCAATCCTAAAGCAGAGAAATCGTACAATCATGTGAACTCTATTACAACCCTTAGGAGTGGAAAGAAAGTTGACAATAAGGTTGTCATGCCTGATAGTGAACATGTTGTAGTTCACCCTTCTGAGCCAGAAAATGAGGAGACTGATAGAGTCTCTAAAAAGACCAATAAGGGTCCTGATGAGCCCGACTTTGTTCCCAGAGCCCCGTTCCCCCAGCTGCTAGTTCCGACTAAGAGGGAGTCCAACTTTAATGATATATTAGAGGTTTTTAAGCAGGTAACTATCAACCTTCCACTACTAGATGCAATTAGGCAGATTCCCTCTTATGCCAAGTTCCTTAAGGACTTGTGTACGCGAAACGTAAGCTCAGTGTCCAGAAGAAAGCCTTCATAGCTAGTCATGTGAGTTCTATTATTCAGAATACCACTACTCCTAAGTATAAAGACCCATGGTCCCCTACCATTGCTTGTACAATAGGTAAATACTGTGTTGAGAAAGCGTTGCTTGACTTAGGAGCCAGTGTGAACTTACTTCCGTACCATGTGTACCTTAAGCTAGGACTTGGTGAGATGAAACCTACCCAGGTAACACTTCAGTTAGCTGATAGGTCCGTTAAAGTTCCTCGTGGTGTGATCGAGGATGTTTCATAGAGGTTGACAAGTTTATTTATCCATTGGATTTTTTATCCTAGATACCCAACCTGTCCCTGACCTAGAGAACCAAATACTAGTGATTTTAGGTCGCCCGTTTTTAGCCACGTCTAATGCGATCATAAACTGTCGAAATGGTATTATGAATCTATCTTTGGTAATATGACTATTGAGTTGAATATTTTAATGTCAATAAGCTACATTCTGAGCTAGATGACACGTGCATTGAAGAGGTCAACATGATAGGAACCTTAGTTCCAAAGTCTGTACCAAACACCGAATCGGAAGATCCATTAGAGAGTTGTCTAGCCCGTTTTAGCATGGATTTCGACGATGATAGCAACATTGAACAAGTAAATGCTCTGTTGGATTCCATTCCTATGTTAGATACTGATAGATGGAAATCTAGTTTGAACCATTACTAGCTACCGAATCTACCTTAAGCCCTTATTTCGAAGAGCCTAAAGATCCTCCTAAGTTGGACCCCAATTATGCATTTGTAGGCCCATCTGAGATTTTGCCTATAACTTCCGATTTGGATAGTGATCATGAGATTAGGCCAGTAACCGTGCTTCAACACAATAAGGAAACTCTAGGGATGACCATAGAGGATATGAAACATATAAGTCCTATAGCTAGTATACCTCAAAAGAATTTAGAGGATGAACCACCTGATTATAACTCAGAGAAAGCAATTGACCTTTTTCAGGAACTGGATGGTCTAGAAATTAGGAATATTGTGACTAGTTTATCTAGAGACACCCAAAACTCTAAGTTTGGGGGTAGTGAACTAGAAGAAGCTCTAGAGTATTTTAAATACTCTTCGGATCCGGAAATTCAAGCCATAGTTAAAGGTCCTACGGAGAATAGTGATTACCCTAAATTTGGGGGTAGAGATTGTCAATTATCCCCAGTAGAAGTCCCTAACTTGGGACTCAAGCCTAGTGCATCTGAGGTATCGCTTGAGTCTATTCAGACTCCATAACCTGATCGCCTGATACTGTTCAGGAGGAAATCCATATATTAGAAACCCGTTTTTCGGATGAATCTATTTTTCAAGACACTCTTATGAAGCCCAACTAGAGGCTCTGGATAGATCCGGTTGTCTTGTAAGAAACCTTAGATGAGGATGTGCTCCTTCAGTTCATTTTTCTGAACCAGTGCAGTTGTCTCATATTGGTGTTAGCTCTATTTGGTATTATGGACCCACAACTTTTTCGGCTATTGGTATATGACTTTGGAAGGTGAAGATCCTTTTTGAGGTATTTGATGTCTGGCTGAAGACTTTAAACTTAGAACTTCTTGGGAGGTAACTGATGAGTGCCAAATATTGTATATATTTGTCCCTTTTTATTGGCAATTAACTCATCTTTTGTGCATTAATTCTACATTTTATCCCATATTCTATATTTTCATTGTTTTCAAGAATAAATATTTTTATTAATTAATTTTGCATTTTTAGGTAATAAATAAAGTTTGGATGAATAGCGGAGCGAAAAGAGCAGAAAAGTAGTGAAAAGCCGGGAGGAATTACACAAGGAAACCGCGAAGAATGTTGTGCACAAGACCAAAAGGCTAGAAGTGGGCTTGAAGAGGAAGAATTGTTCTTAAAGAAGATATGGGCGTGGCATACCCAAGGCCCAAAACCCTCACCCAAACCCATTTCCAATATCCATAGCCGTCTTCATATTCAGCCGTCGGATTGGATCATCGAAATCCAATGGTCGCTTCAGTAGAGTTCATCAAAATCCGAGGTTCTTGTCAAACACCGTAGTGCTTAATTTCCAAGCCTTCATATTAGATTGCATTTGAATCCTACGGTCGCTCCTATGCATGTGCATCAAATATCGATACTTCCGCTAAACACTACAGCACCTAACCTCGATCTTCGCCGTTAACTTCGTTGTATCAAGACATCCGACGGTCGCTACCAGCCTCTTCAGGGGTAGCCATCCGATTCACCTACAGCTTCGCATCCAGTGACTCAGATTCGCCAATATAGAACTTTGATACCCCGCCTCACACACTAGCAACCTATACCTATTAACCTAAAAACATCGACCATTCTTCTGTTCTCTTCTCTTTCTTCTTCTCCCTCTTTCTCCCCTACCCCGACAGTTGCAGAACCACCACCACTCCCTGCAACTGCCGCGCCACCACCTCTACCTGTCTCACATCATCCCTAAACTACCAATCCATCATCACCCCCTAACTATCTAGCCCCCTATTCCCTCAATCTCTCACGTTTCTTCCCTGAAACCCTAAGCGTGAGAGGTTGATGAAGTAGGTGACCTAGAGATGAAATTGAAGCATGGGAATTACGCAAGGGAAGCAGAAGAAGTATGGGTCGAAGAGATGGAGCAATTGTCCCATCTAATTAGGTGAGAAATCAGAAACCCTAACTGCCCTGTTTTGAATTTGGGGGAAAATTGTAAACCCTAATTATGTAAATTGGGTATAAATAGGACTTGTGGGTGTTGTTGTAGAGCTATGCTGGAATAGCCAGTGTCATTTGGTTTGATTTTGGGAGAACTGGATTAGCCAGTCTCTCCAATTTTTGTGCTGTTCCATTTATGTTCACTGTGATGTTTTATGTTTAATACTATGTGATGTTAATGTTTAGTTCCTCAATTGTTCTAAGTTTATCCACTGTTATGTGCTTCCCATGTTATGTTATTGTGTTTAAATTCATGTTTTGTTTCACTGTCAACTGTTAATGTATGTTTATCTTCATGTCTATCATGTTCTGAACCTCAAATGCTAGGACTAGATGAAATTATGAACCAGCTGAGATAGTCTTCATCATGTGCAGCTCATGTTCAGTGTTGCTAAGCCCTTAGACTAGTAGTGCTTTAATCAGACAATTATCACTTTGGTAATTATCTTAGCTGTGAGTAGAATATCCCTTAGGTTAATGGTGGATTCAACATCCTAGTGTTCTTTCATCACTCTTGTTTACTGTCTCCCTTCATTGCTGTTTTCTCAATAGTTCACTGTTAGTTTACTGTTATGTTTAGTGTTTAATGTTTAGTTCCTCAAATGTTAAGTTTGTTCACTGTTAGTGGTGGAAGTTTAGGTTAGAATTCATGTAAATTGAGCTGATTGAGAAATGGAGGAATTTAGTGTCCACTGTTGCTTGTGATTGATTGTGCTGTTAAAAGACAGTCAATGCTAGGAGTAAAACAGTTGGACAAGCTTCTTCTCCTTCCATTCCATTTATGTATGCCCTGGAACATAGGCAGGCTAGAACCTCCACCTAGCTCCATTAGGGACAAGGATTTAACCAAAAACAGCCACTGCCTAGCATCTTTCCTGTTCTTCTTTGTTATCTATCTTTTTTTGTGGCTTCTTATCACTGTTTTTATAGCTGTTTTTATAACTGTTTTGTGCCCTGTTCTTCCTTTGCCTTTGGCCCTTGGCCATTGTCTTTGATTTATCACTGCCATGCCATTGTAAATTTGCATCCTTTTTCCCTGTGTTGCTTCCATGTATATGCCATTGTCACCTTCACCATCATCATTGTTGTTTGCTGTTTGCTTTTGCCATTGTAAATATCCATGTTTTACCTTGGCCTAGTGCTCTGCTGCCTTGTTTAGCTCCAGCTGCACTAGGTATTTTTGGATTTTCTGCCCTTTTCCTTCCCTGGCCTTGCTGCCAGTTCTCCCCCAGCTGCTACTACTTGCTGTTGCTGTTGCTGCTGCTGTGCACTGCTTCTGCTGCTGCTGCTGCTGAAGCCACCACTGCTGCTGCTCCAGGTCCAGTTCAATTCTGGGCTACAAGTCCAGTCATTACAAAAGCCCACTGTATCTGCTTAGAAACCTAAGGCCCAACTCAGTTCAGTTCATTCAGTCTTGGGTTAATCTAGAAGCCCATTGACACTCAAAGCCCAGTGCACTTCAAAGGCCAAGCCTAGTGCACTTCAAGACCAACTGATCCCAAGCTCAGTTCACTTCATTGTCAAACAAGCCTATAATCCAAAGGTACCCTAAGCCCAAAGCCCAAAAGGCTTCATAGTTAACCAACAACAGTTTAGGAGCCCAAAATAGCTAGAAAACTCCAAAACACTCCCAGTCTCTGTGGATCGACCCGTACTTGCACGAGCTACAACTGACGACCGTGCACTTGCGGTATTACTGTAGGCCCGTTTCATTTCGCTTCAATTTTATACGCTTTCCCGGGCCCACCAAGTTTTTGGCGCCGCTGCCGGGGACTCGGGTTTGTTTCTCTAGTAGTTTTATTAGCTATTTTTGCATTTCACTGCATAGCATTTGCATCTGCATCTGCTTCACTTCATTTGCTGTTGGACCTGCTGTTCTGAACCAGTTTTTCCTCTGCTGGGACGCCACCAAGGAAAAGAACCAAATCCCAACTGGGTTTTTGCAACAATATCAGAGCAGCTGGGCTGTGCTTAAAAGGTAACCCATTTAAGAGAACCCGAATTGTGGGCTTCCAATTTTTAATTGTGGGCTTGTAATATTAAAGCCAATTTTTGGGCTTTTTATTTTCTGTTGGGTTTGTAATTATTTTTTGTGGGCTTGTTTGTTTAATTTGTGGGCTTGTATTTAATTTTTGTGAGCTTGTTTAATTTGGACTGGTATTTTGTATTCTGGGTTTTTAAACCCAGCTGAGCTTGTAACCGATCACGCTAGGTTAACTCGTTAGTGGGCCGAGTACCCAAATTCTAGGCCGAGATTTTGGACTCAGTTTCACCAAACGTTTTCAAACCAGCTGAGCCAAAGCAAACACAAAACCAACAGTGGGCTTGCTCCCATTCAAAAACCAAATTTTATTATCTTTTAAAATAAATAAATAAATAAATATTTTCTCTCCCATTCAAAAACCAAAATTTTTACTTGCTCCCAAATTTTAAAACCAAATTTTATTTTGCTCCCACATTAACAACCAAATTTTTTTTTTTCTTTTATCCCACCAAAACCAAATTTTTCCCAAAAATCCAAACCCTTTAAAAACCAAATTCTGAGCTTTGTACATTCTTTACTTAGCTTTTGAGCCAATCATGAATAGATCTTTTTCTACAGTTGGGGAGTACAACAAATCCCTTAGAGAACTTGCATATGGACAAACTTCACGTTATGAACCTTCCACGGACCATGATGTCAATAGTCATAGGAATTATTATGGACATTTTCAAAGTCCCGAGCCGCAATACATGAACCCTAATGACTATTCATACATGCATCATTCATCGCAACGTGAAAATGAACATTCTGCTAGAGCCTCACTCACACAATCATCACTTATGGATCAATTAGAAGCTCGAGTCGCAGCTTTAGAAAAGCAAGCACATGAGGAATCTGTCACATCTAACTTTCCTAGGCAACCTGAAATCTATCCTTGTCCCGCATGTGATGGCTTAGACCACACTATTGCGAATTGCTATATTTTCCATGAATTTAGGCGGACTGGAGAAATTCCAAGGTTTGTAGAACCTACAGATTATTATGATGGTGGTTATTGGGACCATAATCAACCTTTTCAAGGTTGCGATCAACCATTTATAGACCCTAACGACCATGCACCCATGTATCAATCACCACAAGGGGAGGACGAACAATTTCACATGAGCCCTTGTATGCAATCTATAATGGAAAACATCAATCTCCTCAAACAAAACACTGCTAGTTTAGAAATGCATACATTGAATGATCATAGCAGCATTGTTATCCCTAATGAAATTAATTATCAAAATAGTGTTTTTAACCCTACTCATGATAGTCATATTGAACATGAACCTAATCTAGAGGTAAATGAGTGGAATAGAAACACTATAGTTTTTAGGGAAGGACACTCTTGTTTTGTTGAGGATGATAATAATTATGATGTTATAGAAGAACATGTCTATACTGATGATGTTATGGAACCTTTGGGTTCAAATACATTAGGCTTCTCTGCCCAGACCTTAATGAATGATATCTCTTCTAGTATTCCATATGATGTTTCCATTGAATTGCCGATGCATGAGGACAAATCTGTTGATGATGATTCTGATTGTGAACTTGCTAATTTGATTGATGATTGTGAGCATGATGTGACATGTGTAGATGATTTAGGAGATTTTGATTTGATTGATAATGACGTGCCTATTCTCCTACATGAGTCACAATCTGATGGCCTTCCACCCAACCTAGATTTGGTTTGTACCAATATTGTAAAACCAATTTTTCTGAGAATGCCTAATCTAGGTTTGGAACTGTGTGCTTCCCAAGTCCTCTTGGACCATTTTGCATCTAAATATAATATCTTTGAGGAACCACAGTTGGAAATGGCATGTTTGCCCGTCCATAGCAAAGTACACTTTGAGTTAGATTTGTGCATGAGGAACCCCCAAAACTGCGCGATTTTGTTTTCAAAATTATATCTTCTGTAAAATCCAGGTTTGGGGGTAGCTCATTTTGTTTCACAGTTTCACTTGCGTTTTTCCTGTTATATTTGTGTGAAGTTGTTGAAACCTCTACACTTTGTCTTTTGGGTTGATCCTCAACTCTTTAGATTGTTAGTGTATGGTGAATTTTTGTATATAATCCAGTAGATAAAATTTTAAAACCCTTTTGTTCCTTTTGTATATATTTTGCTAATCCAATATGATCTCGGCTGACATATGTTGGATTCTTGCCTTGAATAACGGAGTTCTAATTGCTTTCGCCGAAATCGGGTATTCTCTTTCCTTTTTCTCTACTCAACATGATCCTCTTCATATGTTGTATTATAATTTTGTTCATATTTTGAAACATTGAGGACAATGTTTAGTTTAGGTTTGGGGTGAAAAGTAGATACTTTGATAATATGCCATAATTGAAAACAAGAACTCCTCTTTTTGAAAAAATTAAAAATTCCAAAAAAATTAAAAAAAAAAAACATAAAAATGGAGCTCATTTACCTTGAAATGTTGACTCTTGTGCAAATATGTAATTTTAGGAGTCTTAGTCTAGATATTTAGGCACCCTGATTCTAGCACAATTCACATAGTGATAAGAAACTTGCACGCGCACGATCTACCAATACATGTATAGCCTCGATCTTCAAGGTGTTTGATAGGAAGTTAGATTGCCAATCACTTTAGAATACTGAATGAGACTTGACTAGCTTGTTCTTTGGTTGGCTGGGATAGAAGTTGGAGGATACGTTAAGAAAAGCAACCATAGAATTTGACCGGATGCATTCGATAAGGGCCACCTCTTGCTAAGAGTCATGTAATTATGTTTTTCTTTTTGTTCATGTATCAAAAGTGTCATTATGTTGTAAAGATCAAAGTTTTTCTTAAAAAAAAAAAAAAAAAAATCAAAAAATTCAAAAAAAAAAAATAAAAAAAAAAATCAAATATTTATTCCATGTTTTGTCATGTTAAAGACAATAGTTCTCTCTTGTTCCAAAAATAAAAGAGAGTAATCAATGTAAATAAGAGTCATGTAAAGAGTCATCTTTTTGTTGTAAATAGTCTTGTAATAAGCAAGGAGGGTGCCATCGATGTATAACGCGGGTAAACTGAAATATCACCAACTCATTGGGTGAACATTCACAATTCTCGTAAAGCCGGACAGCTAGCTTGGCTTAGAATTCGGTTCTTAGCCTAAAAACTATCTCTTGGTGGTTAGTAGTCATAACTTCAGGTCATTCTAGAAACATGTGTAGATACACTTTACACTCTTATCACATGTCTTTATTTGTTATCAGTGCTAAGATTGTGCCTTTGATAGCTAGATTGACATCTCCATTTTGCTGTGAGCTTAAACTGACTTGCACATGTCACATTTGATGGAATCTGAGCTTATATTTTGACCTAGAACTTTGTAGGTACGTTCTAAGCAAACCTTCACGAGACTTCACTCGTCCACTAGGGACACTTAGTGGTTTAAAAGGCTTAGTGCATACGCTATATGCATTCGAGAGACCAGCGACAGTGGTATAGGTAGGATTTCTTTAGTTTTGTTTTACTTGAGGACAAGTAAAATTCAGGTTTGGGGGTATTTGATGAGTGCCAAATATTGTATATATTTGTCCCTTTTTATTGGCAATTAACTCATCTTTTGTGCATTAATTCTACATTTTATCCCATATTCTGTATTTTCATTGTTTTCAAGAATAAATATTTTTATTAATTAATTTTGCATTTTTAGGTAATAAATAAAGTTTGGATGAATAGCGGAGCGAAAAGAGCAGAAAAGTAGTGAAAAGCCGGGAGGAATTACACAAGGAAGCCGCGAAGAATGTTGTGCACAAGACCAAAAGGCTAGAAGTGGGCTTGAAGAGGAAAAATTGTTCTTAAAGAAGATATGGGCGTGGCATACCCAAGGCCCAAAACCCTCACCCAAACCCATTTCCAATATCCATACCCGTCTTCATATTCAGCCGTCGGATTGGATCATCGAAATCCAATGGTCGCTTCAGTAGAGTTCATCAAAATCCGAGGTTCTTGTCAAACACCGTAGTGCTTAATTTCCAAGCCTTCAGATTAGATTGCATTTGAATCCTACGGTCGCTCCTATGCATGTGCATCAAATATCGATACTTCCGCTAAACACTACAGCACCTAACCTCGATCTTCGCCGTTAACTTCGTTGTATCAAGACATCCGACGGTCGCTACCAGCCTCTTCAGGGGTAGCCATCCGATTCACCTACAGCTTCGCATCCAGTGACTCAGATTCGCCAATATAGAACTTTGATACCCCGCCTCACACACTAGCAACCTATACCTATTAACCTAAAAACATCGACCATTCTTCTGTTCTCTTCTCTTTCTTCTTCTCCCTCTTTCTCCCCTACCCCGACAGTTGCAGAACCACCACCACTCCCTGCAACTGCCGCGCCACCACCTCTACCTGTCTCACATCATCCCTAAACTACCAATCCATCATCACCCCCTAACTATCTAGCCCCCTATTCCCTCAATCTCTCACGTTTCTTCCCTGAAACCCTAAGCGTGAGAGGTTGATGAAGTAGGTGACCTAGAGATGAAATTGAAGCATGGGAATTACGCAAGGGAAGCAGAAGAAGTATGGGTCGAAGATATGGAGCAATTGTCCCATCTAATTAGGTGAGAAATCAGAAACCCTAACTGCCCTGTTTTGAATTTGGGGGAAAATTGTAAACCCTAATTATGTAAATTGGGTATAAATAGGACTTGTGGGTGTTGTTGTAGAGCTATGCTGGAATAGCCAGTGTCATTTGGTTTGATTTTGGGAGAACTGGATTAGCCAGTCTCTCCAATTTTTGTGCTGTTCCATTTATGTTCACTGTGATGTTTTATGTTTAATACTATGTGATGTTAATGTTTAGTTCCTCAATTGTTCTAAGTTTATCCACTGTTATGTGCTTCCCATGTTATGTTATTGTGTTTAAATTCATGTTTTGTTTCACTGTCAACTGTTAATGTATGTTTATCTTCATGTCTATCATGTTCTGAACCTCAAATGCTAGGACTAGATGAAATTATGAACCAGCTGAGATAGTCTTCATCATGTGCAGCTCATGTTCAGTGTTGCTAAGCCCTTAGACTAGTTGTGCTTTAATCAGACAATTATCACTTTGGTAATTATCTTAGCTGTGAGTAGAATATCCCTTAGGTTAATGGTGGATTCAACATCCTAGTGTTCTTTCATCACTCTTGTTTACTGTCTCCCTTCATTGCTGTTTTCTCAATAGTTCACTGTTAGTTTACTGTTATGTTTAGTGTTTAATGTTTAGTTCCTCAAATGTTAAGTTTGTTCACTGTTAGTGGTGGAAGTTTAGGTTAGAATTCATGTAAATTGAGCTGATTGAGAAATGGAGGAATTTAGTGTCCACTGTTGCTTGTGATTGATTGTGCTGTTAAAAGACAGTCAATGCTAGGAGTAAAACAGTTGGACAAGCTTCTTCTCCTTCCATTCCATTTATGTATGCCCTGGAACATAGGCAGGCTAGAACCTCCACCTAGCTCCATTAGGGACAAGGATTTAACCAAAAACAGCCACTGCCTAGCATCTTTTCTGTTCTTCTTTGTTATCTATCTTTTTTTGTGGCTTCTTATCACTGTTTTTATAGCTGTTTTTATAACTGTTTTGTGCCTTGTTCTTCCTTTGCCTTTGGCCCTTGGCCATTGTCTTTGATTTATCACTGCCATGCCATTGTAAATTTGCATCCTTTTTCCCTGTGTTGCTTCCATGTATATGCCATTGTCACCTTCACCATCATCATTGTTGTTTGCTGTTTGCTTTTGCCATTGTAAATATCCATGTTTTACCTTGGCCTAGTGCTCTGCTGCCTTGTTTAGCTCCAGCTGCACTAGGTATTTTTGGCTTTTCTGCCCTTTTCCTTCCCTGGCCTTGCTGCCAGTTCTCCCCCAGCTGCTACTACTTGTTGTTGCTGTTGCTGCTGCTGTGCACTGCTTCTGCTGCTGCTGCTGCTGAAGCCACCACTGCTGCTGCTCCAGGTCCAGTTCAATTCTGGGCTACAAGTCCAGTCATTACAAAAGCCCACTGTATCTGCTTAGAAACCTAAGGCCCAACTCAGTTCAGTTCATTCAGTCTTGGGTTAATCTAGAAGCCCATTGACACTCAAAGCCCAGTGCACTTCAAAGGCCAAGCCTAGTGCACTTCAAGACCAACTGAGCCCAAGCTCAGTTCACTTCATTGTCAAACAAGCCTATAATCCAAAGGTACCCTAAGCCCAAAGCCCAAAAGGCTTCATAGTTAACCAACAACAGTTTAGGAGCCCAAAATAGCTAGAAAACTCCAAAACACTCCCAGTCTCTGTGGATCGACCCGTACTTGCACGAGCTACAGCCGACGACCGTGCACTTGAGGTATTACTGTAGGCCCGTTTTTATTGCGCTTAATTTTCACAAACCTCCGGGCCCACCAGTAACCCAATCTCACGCAACACGGTAATATCTTTCCTCAACCCTTTTTGCTTCAAGTGGTAACAATTTCTCCTCGTTCATGCTGTTAATTTTATCATTGGAAACATTGAGGACAATGTTAGATTTAATTTTGGGGGTATGGGAAAATCTTTTAGTTGCAATAAATAAATACGCTCCAGAGCCTAGAGATTTATGCGTATTCAGGATGGCACTAACTAATCTAAGTGGATGGAAGCATCTTGGTTGTAGGAGTTGAGGAACCAATCTGATTAGATGGAAAAATCTATAGAGTCTATTCATAAAAGCACAGAGCTCAGGTGTTAGAAATAACATGATAGTTGCACCATATCTCGTTGAGTCCTTTTCATTTCTTTTTTTCATTTTATTTTTTCATTTTAAACTATGTTTCTCTAAGTGATTAGGTGGGGCACACGATTCAAGTTGTTACCACTGCTAGGGTGAACTAGAGTGACTGAGTTACTAAAAAAAAAATACCGGACCAGTTAGACCAATCGGAATAAGTATTAACACTTGGATAGCAATATGCGTGTGTTCTCCCTGTTTCCGTCGCCTAAGCAAGCGTGGAATGCAGGACCCGTGGGAACTATCGTGTAATCTGCTGACAAGAAGCATGCGCTTGGATCAAAAAGATCTATTCATGCCGTTAAGTTAAAAAAAAATTGTTATTGTTCTGTGTAGGCAACTGCTGGTTCCCTTGTATTTGCCAGTTTGTTGATCTAGATTTAAGTTATTGACCACTGGTTCCCTTGTATATGCCAGTTTTGTTGATATTAGTCAGACCGGTATCTCAGTCCATTAGGATAGGTTCATTCTGGCAGTGGCCTTCAGACAGATATGTGAAACATCGATCATTTGGTTAACATCGATCATGTGGAAAGATGTGATATAACCATATTAAGCTATTTCAGGTGTTATCTCGGGCCAGAATTGGCTGAATCAAATTGTGGGGCAAAACAGGGAGCACGTCATTGTATGGAGACTGTCACGGGATTTGAATGAGTTGGAATGAGTTTGCGTATGTTAGGATGACTCTAACAACCATCTGGAGTGTGAAGGAGATAAATATAGTAATTTGGCATCTTCAGAACTCGTGGAGAAATCAAATATCTAAATTATTTCCTAAATAGACAGTGAAGAATAATGGAAGATTATATGAAGTTATGGCGAGATATTTTGGCCCTGTGGAGTATATATAGGGTGTTGGGAACTCAGAGAGGGTCTGTCGAGACTTAGGGAGGTTTAGGGAAGCTCAGAAACAAAGAAAAAAAATTTACAGAGAAACTGCCGAGTTGCAGTCGGGGAAGAAGGTGAATAGTGAACTCGATAGTTGAAAACAGTCGCAGAAACCGTGGCCTAAACTTTCAAATCCGAACTCTTTGTAACAGTTTTGTAACAACACAAGTTTGCAACAGTTCACTTTCGTTCTTCCGTTACAGCGAGTTTTGTAACAATTATAACTGTTACAAACTCACAGTTTCATACCTTTTCACTCTTTTGATCATCTTTTGAGCCATAGACCAATCTTTTCAGACCATGATTGATATGAGGAGCTAAACCCATCCTCTGGGGCGACGGAGGAAGCTATTCTGACAATGAAAAAGTGGTAATTTCTATTTTAAATAATTTATGCAATTTAAATTATGATTTTTTGCCTAGAACAAAAGAGTTTTTCCAATGATTTTTATTAAGCAATTGTTATTTTAATTGATGGTATATGCTTAACTTTGAGTTCTTGATATTCCATGCTTTCAACTTACAATTGCTCTTTTATAAAATCTATTTTTGCAATAATTAGAATCACTTAAATGGGAAATTGCATAATAATAATAATAATATCACTTTGGAATTGATAAAATAGTGGAACCCTTAGCCCCAGTTTCTCCAAAATCTTGACATCACTTTTTGAATCAAATTTGCAATGTTTATTTAAATCTAAAAATTCTTTCCTTCACAAGTCTGAAAAGAACCTATTATTTACCACTATTACAACAACTTTTGGAAAACCATCAGATATCGCGTCCAACTGTTATCACGTCGAGTTTCCTCGATAACTATATATGCAAAAAGATGCACAGGAGCACAAACATATTCATTTCTAAAGGTTTTAAATGAACGATATGGTCCACAAATTATGACAAAATTACTCTTCACAATTCTAAATGCTCGATCAACATCTTTCCTAGACGTAATCTTTCTATTGTTGTAGTACATTCTATCACGTAAAGTCCCCGGTCTCAATGTAAGCTTGAACCAAAGTTGACCATGATGGATAAGTTCCATCCGCCAAAAAATACCCATGTTATAGTTATTGTTGTTGATGGTTAAAATTTGCAGATGGAGTGCTTCAATACTTCAGTTCTTCAAACAAAGGAGATTTATGCAAAGTATTGACGTCGTTATTTTAACTTGGAAATTTAATTAAAAAAAAAGCATGACATATCCAATAATCATTACGTGTTGGCGTATCCAATAAAAAAAAGCATGACATAGCCAATAAAAAAAAGCATGACATTTTAACTCGATGGACAATACGTGTTGGCGTATGAGTGGTGTTTGGTTTTTGGTGCTGGTTGGCCCCCATTTCACGCGGCGACAACAAGCCCAACTACCTCTTTAGCTTTTTCCTCGGTCATCCGAGGGAAAGAATAGTTTGGTACCCTGTGCTTAGCTGTCAAAAAGTTATCGAGTATTGTCCCTTATAACAGTGAACATGTGAAACCATCATAGCATATGTGAAAGGAGGGACTCTCTCCTGTGGCAATGCAAGGCAGCAGGATCGTGAAAGGGGGGATTCCTCCCTGTAGCCCTGCTTTCTCTGGGCAGGGATAAAGTGGGCATGCTATTTTAACGGTCGCGAATGTGTAAACCCTACTAAAATGGTGTGATCGCTCCCTGCTCCACCCGCGACACGGAAGGTGCCAAGGACTTACTACTGTTCCCGACAGGTTGCCCAGGCAGGTGAGCCGGTGTAGAAACTTAACCATATCCTGGAGATAAGATCGTTATGCGGTTTATCTCTGCCCAACCTGGTACGTGATACTGGAAAATGGGCTTTGGATATTGGATATCCAATAATCATAAGAAGCCGCAGCTTCCAAATCAACAATTTTTTTTGCGTACAGACACTCATACTGGCATTGCTAAGCATAAGAACATCCATACCACACCCAATACATGCAACCAAGGATATCCAACATTCCTGGAAATCCCCTCTTTGAATTTCCTAGTAGTCGTCCGACATCATCTTATATTGGTTTTCATAAAAAGCGTGGACCAAAATGGTTGAATGTCACAAACATATTGAGAGTCTTGTATGAAGTTTTATTGTAATTGTTAAAGCACTGCTCGGTCGAACTCGCAAGCGTTGCTATCTCAAACTTGTTGTCAAGTTTAGTTTCCAAAACTATAAGTCTTGATTTCTAGTCTACTTATAACTATGTCTCGTATTAGGATAAAATGTGTAGTTGAGCATTAGACTTGACGGCGTTCATCGATTGAAGACGAAGAACTACTAAGGGGAGCTTGTGGAACTTCATCAAAAAAAGGTATGTGGAGACTTGAACTCATCTATCACTCAGAAGTCTATTTCTATTTTATCTCCTATTGAGACAAAAGTCGTATAGCTATATAGACTTTATATTATACACATTTGATATTTCGATCTGATTTTAGCTCGCTTACATGTTTTTCGAAATACGTGTTGGTAAGCTTTCGTTTTAACCAAGTTCATCGTTATTCTTGACGAAAGTCAAAAGATGATCATTTGAAAATCGCCTGGTAACATCTTACATGATTTGTGTGAGACAGTCATTTGATGTAGACTCGGAATGTTTCGTATTGATCATTCGATCACTTTAAAATTGCTTTGAAGCTAATAGTTTGTGTGAGACAGTTATTATCGTCTTCTAAGAATGTTTCAATGATTGAAATGGAAGTTTAGAACAATTAACCATGATTGGATATAACACAGTATGCGTACTTGTATGCTAACTGTTGCAAGTTATTCCAAGTCCGGGAACCATAGTATGCATACCCGTATGCGTACTGGTTGGTTAGTTAAAATCCGGGAACTTAGTATGCATACCCGTATGCGTACCGGCGGTAAATTTCAAGTCCGAGAATTCAATTGAGGTTGGTCACATACGACAGTACGCATACCCGTTCGCATACTGGCAAACCCAGACCAAGTTCGGATCTCTAAGTATGCGTACCCGTTTGCATACTTGAGTGGGTTAAGTTCTAAAATCGGTTTGTTCATGAACAAATATATTTATATATTAAGGAATACAATCTTTTGCGAACCGTGGCTATAATGTTTATGAATTGATTAAAGTGAATCAAAATCGATTTTGCTTCAATTGTGTCTTGTATACTTCTATTAGAATAAACAATTGAACAACTCCATAACTAGTTTCATTTGAGTCATTTGAACTAGTTATGATTAAAGATGAACATGGTTGATATGAAAGTGTTCATATGGCTAACTTCAGTTAACTATTGTTGAGCCAACTATGTGCACTCATTTGGGTAAGGTTACTCATACCTAAATGAAGTCAGATTTTATTTGTGTATAACAAGCTAAGTTCGATCTAACGGTTGAAAGATATTTGCTTGACTATAATCAGGTTTTCATCTAACGGTGAATATTGAATGCTTTGTTACCAAGGTAGCATTGATCGCAAACCCTGATATGAAGAATATATAAGGGAGAACTCTAGCAACTGGGAAACCTAATCCCCACACCTCCTGTGTGATACTAGTTTCGACTAGAGTCGATTCTCCTTTAACCTAGGTTTTTCCTAAAACCATTATAGGTTAACGACTTAAAGACTTCATTGGGATTCTGAAGCCAGACCCAACTATTTTCTCTGTAGCTGGGTGTTCTGATCTTACTTTGTTCTATCGTGTTGAGTATTATCTTCTCTAAGATTTGATCGAGATTTAATCTCCGATAGGTAAGATAAAAAGTAGTCACAAACATATTCGTCTCATCGTTTGTAATTCCACAATATCTTGTTTCGCTTCCATACTATTAAGATTATTGTGAGGTGATTGATATTACTAGGATGTTCTTCGGGAATATAAGTCTGGTATATCAACTGGTTCATGTTCACCTATATTTATCAAAAGACGGAACAAAAACTCATATGTATTTCTGTGGGAAACAGATTTATCTATTCAATAGACTTTTTTGTGTTAGACAGATTTGTTTATCAAGTCTTCGACTTTGGGTTGTAGCAAATCTTAGTTGTGGGTGAGATCAGCTAAGGGAATCAAGTGCGCAGAATCCGGCGTGGTTCAAGAGGCGTAAGGAACGCGACTGTACCTTAATCAGTGTGAGATTGGTTAGGGCTCAACTACATTCCAGTCCGAAGTTAATTGGTAGTAGGCTAGAGTCTGTAGCGGCTTAATACAATGTGGTGTTCAAATCTGGACTAGGTCCCGGGGTTTTTCTGCATTTGTGGTTTCCTCGTTAACAAAATTTCTGGTGTCTGTGTTATTTTTTCTCCGCATTATATTTTTATATAATTGAAATATCAAAGGTTGTGCGAAGTTCAATCAATTAGATAATCGAACCTTTGGTTGTTGATATAAATTGATTGACACTTGGATATTGGTCTTTGGTGCCATCCAAGTTATTTCTCATATTAATCCGGCTCACAGATTTCTATCTGTTCGATTGCAGATTTATTTGAGAAATTGAGATATAACTCTTGGATATATTTTCTGTGGTTGAGTCTGACTGTCTAATTGATTCTCTTGGAAATATATTGGAGTTAGTCCATATAGATTGTCTAAACGAAATATTGGGTGTGGTTGTTAGACCCCCGGTTTTTTAATTGGTATCAGAGAAGGCAAACACTATAAACATAATAAGTTTGTGTTTGACTAATCCCTAAAGTCTGCCCTTATGGGAAATTTCTTTGGGAAACTTGTTCTGGGCATCTGTAACGCACGCCAGAATTCCTTAAAGATTGTTCAGAGCTTATTATCTGCAATACCTCTGGTCTCTTAAGATAATATCGTGCCATATGTTAGAGAATTGCTCGGTCTAATTCGCATGCGTTGCTATCTCAAGCATGTTTGTCAATATTAGTGATCAAAACTATATGTCTCGATTTCTAGCATACTTATACTAAGTCTCGGTCTAGGATAGTTAGGAATAGTTGAGCTCCAGACTCCATGGAGATTATCTTGCAAAGACGAAGAACTACTCAAGGAACCAGTGGAACTTCATCCGACAAAAAGGTATGTGGAGACTTGAACTCATCTTGTCACTAAAAAGTCTATCTACTCTATCTCCTACTTTTGAGACAAAATTCGTATAAGTATGATAGTTTTCATACATACACATTTGCTATTTCGAGCCGAGTTTACTCGCCTATTTTTTCTCGAAATACGTGTTGGTAAGCTTTTGCTTTAACCATCTTCATCTTTACCCGTGACGAAAGTCATGATGACATTTCAATCTTGAAAATAGCTTTGATGACGATAGTCGATTCTTTATGTCTAACGACTGTTATAACATTATAGAAGAATGTTTCAATGATTGAAATGTAGAATTGAGAATATGTAACCACCTATGGATGTAAGCATATAGTGTGTTCGCACATTAGTGTATAAATACATATGCCAGAAACCAAGTGCGTGCATATGTGTGCATGCGGTATTGGTGAAGGAGACAGGTTGGGTACGCGTACCCATACGCGTACTGGCGGAAATTCATGTCCGTGAAATTCTGCTGAGTTTGAAGTTTACGAACTCAGAAACCAGTCACCTTAGGTACGCGTATCCGTACGCATACTGGCGGAACTTTTTTCACCCGAAAAAGTCTGCTGAGTTTGGAAACTAAAACCAACTCAAAATCCGGTAGCTAAGGTACGCATACCCGTACGCATACCCAAGCTAGTTATTTCTCAAATCGGTAGTTCATGGACTTAAAACAATAAATTATAAGGAATGCAATCTTTACAAACCATGGGTATATTGTTCATGAATTGATTCAAATAAATCAAACCGATTTTGTTTCAATTGTGTCTATGTATAAAGACCTAAGCAATTGAACAACTCTTGAACTAGTTCTTATGAGTCATTTGAACTAGTTATGAGAAAGATGAATACGGTTAATATGAAAGCACTCATATGACTAACCATTGGTCAACCATTTTTGAACCAACCAATGTACACGTTTAGGTACGATTAATGAAAACTAAATGAATACATTTCATTTGTGTGTGACAAGTTAAGTTTCGATCTAACGGTTGAAAGATATTAGCTTGGATAAATCAGGTTTTTCATCTAACAGTGATTATTGAATGCTTTGTTACCAAGGTAACTTAGATTGCAAACCCTGATTTAAAGACTATATAAGGAGACGTCGAGCAATTGTGCAAAACTAATCCCCGCACCTCCTGTGTGATATTAGTTGGTTTGCTAGAGTCGATTCTTCTTTAATCGTAGGTTTCTTCTTGAGACCCTGTCGATTAACGACTAAAAGACTTCATTGGGATTGTGAAGCCAGACGAAAATACTTCTCTTATAGTTGAGCGATCTGATCTTGCCATTTTCTATCATACGAGTTCAATTAAATAATTGACTTGAGATTATATCTCCGATAGGGCAAGATAAAAAGAAATCACAAACATCTTCGTCTCATCGTTTGTGATTCCACAATATCTATTTTCGCTACCATACGATTTAGATTATTGTGAGGTGATTGATAATACTAGGCTGTTCTTCGGGAATATAAGTCCCATTTATCAATTGGTTCTTGTTCACCTTGATTTTTACCAAAAGACAGAATAAAACTTTTAGGTTTATCTGTGGGAGACAAATTTATCTATCCTTGTATACTTTTCCGTGTGATACAGATTTGTTTATTAAAGTCTTCGTCTTTGGGTCGTAGCAACTCTTGGTTGTGGGTGAGATCAGCTAAGGGAATCAAGTGCGTAGTATCCTGCTGGGATCAGAGACGTAAGGAGCGCAACTGTATCTTGAATCAGTGTGAGATTGATTAGGGTTCAACTACAGTCCAGACCGAAGTTAGTTTGTAGTAGGCTAGTGTCTGTAGCGGCTTAATACAGTGTGGTGTTCAATCTGGACTAGGTCCCGGGGTTTTTCTGCATTTGCGATTTCCTCGTTAACAAAATTTCTGGTGTCTGTGTTATTTCTATTCTGCATTATATTTTGCTATATAATTGAAATATCACAGGTTGTGCGTTAAGATCAATCAATTAGAATATCCAACCTTTGGTTGTTGATTTGAATTGATTGACACTCGGATATTGGTCTTTGGTACCATCCAAGTTATTATCCTTGTATTTGATAAAGACTCGCAGATTTCTATTTGCTTGAGTAAAGATCAAATCAAGTGAGAGAGATATTAACTCCTTGATATACTTTTTATTAAGATTGAGTCTGACTGCCTAGTTGATTCTCTTAAAAGTATACTAGAGTTAGTCCATACAGATTGCTAATCGAAATATTGGGTGAGGTTGTTATACCCCCGCGTTTTCAATTGGTATCAGAGCAGGAAAACACGTTTAAAGACCTTACAAGTATGTGTTTGTAGCGATCTGACTCTATGGACAATAGTGATATCTCAATAAATGCACCGCCAAATCCAGGGATTCCAGAATTCTCTTCCATGACTGATTTAATAAAATCTGTAGAAGAAATTCTATCTAAACCTCCACCAGGTTTAAAATCCCTTGAAGTTTTTCAGGGCTTGAAAAGAAACTTGAAAGCTTATCTCTTGATGTTGAGTTATACCTCCAGAAAGAACAAGAATCTCTTGACAAGCTAAATCAAGTTATGAGGAATAATATTCATGTTGAAGTCGACATTGATTTACTAATCAGTGAGAGCAATGCTCATCCTCTACGTAATTCATTTAATTGTAACAAACTAAATGAATTACAAGAGGAGTTTCAATCTCAGTCATCTTAGTATATCACTTCAAAGCATGAATCGATTCATTGCTCAATTCCTGATACTTCCTATCAAGATAGTAGTATTGTCTTCTTTTATGAAGAAGCTAGGATGTCTCTTTTTATCAAAAGAGTTTCCCTTCGCAGTACTAAGAACTATCTGCAGAAACTGTTTTTTATAAGTTGGAAAACAAGAAATCAGAAACACAAATTTTTTTGGGTTCTCTTGAAGTTCTTTGATAGACTTATAAAAACAGTTTGGAAACTTATAATCATACTATAGGGCTCATGTTGAAAAACATATTATTAATATTGAATAATATAACATGGTCTTCTGTTTTCTCTGATACCACATTATAACCATATTATTAATGTGGTTTTTATTTTCTTCTGTTTTTTCTTACAGTGATATGCAATATTGAAGACGTGTTATCTGCATCAGTGACTGCAACAAAGTCTCCCACTTTCAGTTGGCTCAATTTTCAGTGGTTACAGGTCTGTTGACTTATCTTATAATCATACTATATGGCTCTTGTTGTTACTTGATACTTGGTATTTCAAGATTGGTTATGGAAACTTTAATTGTTGGTATCTCGATCCTTATACAGCTGATTCAACACCTGGTGCTAACCTATATTACTCACCTTCTCTAGTTTCAATACTTTCCAATGTTTAACATCGACATAATATCCTCCTAGTTACACCTATCTGTTTTTTGTTCTTTAAATTCTTATCCACACCTGCTATAAATACTACTCAAGCCATTTTTTTTCTTTCATCCTTAAAAACCATCTTTCAACACCTTAACTTCAACTTTTTTCTGATGTCTGATAATATTAATAACATCTCTCAACATATGGAGGATATTTCTTTAGGAAATTCTTCTTCTAGAGCTAGGGTTGTTACTCACTCTACTACTGCTTTATCTCAAGGCATCAAAGACTGGAAAATATGTTCAGCTGGTAAGCGTTTTTCTCATGGTATCATGTTGTGGCAGAATGCAGAAAAAAAAGCTAGGTTTATTTGGCCTCACCTGAAACGTAATAATAAATGGAAACTAATGGTTAGAGCTCTTGATCCTAATATCTTTGCGATTAGATTCTGTATAACTGAAGATAAAGATGCAATTTTGTTTTGAGGTGCTTAGAATTTTGATGGTTACTGTTGATGGTGATTTTTAGCTTAGAGTTAAAATCGTAAAACCTTAGTCAGACAGTAACGTCACATTTGAGTAATAATGTCGCCACTAGCACATTTATTGAACCATTCAACATGTATGCGTAAAATTATCGGGGTACCTTTGTATATGCCATGCTCCACGGCAGAGCCCTCGTAACTGACTGCCATCATCTCTGCACATGCCAGCCGCGCATGCTAGACAAACGTGCCAATCACGCGTGCCACATATTTTAAACTAGGGTTTCGACATGCTAAACCCTGATAGCCATATCTCCGCGCCAAAGGCATGCCAACCATGCCAGCCGCACCACCGTGCCAATGGCATGCCATGCCATGCCAGCCACGTCTCCGCGCCAAAGGCATGCCAACCATGCCAGCCGCACCACCGCGCCCAAGGCATGCCAACCATGCCAGCCGCACCACCGTGCCAATGGCATGCCATGCCAGCCACATCTTCGCGCCAAAGTCATGCCAACCATGCCAGTCGCACCACCGTGCCAATGGCATGCCATGCTAGCCACATCTTTGCGCCAAAGGCATGCCAACCATACCAGCCGCACCACTGTGCCAATGGCATGCCATGCTGGTAGGTTCGGAAACCTACAATAAAATACTGCAAGTGCACAGTGTCTCACTAGTAGAACAATGGCAAGTACAGGTCGTTCCCACGAGGAGTGTGAAAATACTACTTTTAACTAATACCAAGACCAAATAATCAAATAGATAATGTTTAATGAGTTTTCAGAAATTTGAAACAAAATGAAACAATAAATAATTTTAACGAAAAAGCAGAATGATAGAAGGTTGTTAGGATTTTCAGTTTCCACCAATTAATTATGCAAACTCTACTAATCTTTAAAAATCTATTCCATGCATTTTCAAATATTGTTTCTCCGCTCTACTTTTCTTTGCTTCATGAGTAGTGATTCTAAATCATTACCTATCTATCCTTGCATACCACGTCTAGGGATTTAACCGAAGCACGAAATATCAATTCAAAAGCATAAATAATCAAGAAAATCACATGAACAATAAAATACCAAGCTATATGAAGAAAAACTACTAATCATTTAAATCATTATTGAGCATATAAATGTAGAGTTTACACAATTAAATTGGTTTCTACCCAAACCCTAACATAACTCTAGCTAGACATGGCTTTCTCAAAAACCATAAACATATTAAAATCAAACTTTAGCTAAAGAAAAACGAATAATCGAAAACAAAACTCCAAAATCCTTCTCTTGTTTCTCTTCCAGCTCTGTGGCCGGTTGCCCCCTAGTATATTTTGAAACAACACATAAATATAGCTCACAAATGAATTCACGTTTTTCTTCTTCGTCGCCACATCACCTCCCAATAGAAATCTGCCACATGTCATGAAAATATAAATTCACTCAATGATGTTGTGTCGCGTGTCATAATATGACGAGACATTGTAAAGTATCACCGAATCTCCACTTTTCATAGTATATGAATTTCATTTAGAAAGCATGATATTTTCTTGCATGTGTTGGGTCCCACCTTAACTGTATTTGCAAAATGACGTCAGTTGGCTTCAAATATTCCTTCAGATTCTTTATATAAATATAGCAAGAGAACTTATGTAAGGACAAGATATATTAATCTTTCCTTTGTCTTCATTTGCACGTGGTCATGGAGGTGATATTCTTCCATTCTTATGCTAACAATAATAAAGTCACTCTTGACCAATCTTAGGTGGCATTAGTGTGCTGACATCGACTCGCTTCACCATTAAGTCTCACATTTTGATGTTTATTCGCTGGATGATCGAATTCACTTGTACTTTCTGCAAAAGCACTAAAATAGTGTCATTAGTCAAAATATTGAGTCCTAGCTAATATAAATATGGGTATAAAATGTAGCACTGTGCTTATCAACACCCCCACACTTATATTTTGCTAGTCCTCGAGCAAAACAAAGAATTGACCCGCTACATAGCTGGTCATATGAATATGGAGACCCGCTACACAACTGGTCATATCATTTTTTTTCTTGTTTTTTTTAGACCCGCTACACAGCTGGTCAAATAATAAGATAAAGAGAGAGAGACCCTCTACACAGCTGGTCATAGAAAATACCATACAAAAGACCCGTTACACAGCTGGTCATGACCCTAAAAACCATAACAATAATAATATTTTTTTAAGACCCGCTACACAGCTGGTCATAATTTTTTATTTTTTTTTAAATCCTAACCAAAGTGCCACTCCCCCACACTTAAATATTACATTGTCCTCAATGTAATTGAGTCATCCAACGTAGAAATCAAGGTGGGAAATTATAAATTGCAAAAAAAATAAACAAATAAAAATAAAAGTTAGAGAAAAGAGAACAAATCTGATGGGTTGACTCCCACGAAGCGAAACGTATTGTTTCCCTGCTTTCAATAGCACATAATCTCAAACAAAATGAGGTTGATACCCCAAAGTAAGCTGTCAATCATATATATAGAGTCTGAAAAGTTGGTGATCAACCCAACCAATCCGGTCAGCTGAAAATATGCACCTGCAAAAACTATAATCATCCAAAGATATATGTGAATCCATTCCCCATAAATAACAATCCTTAGTAATCAATCCATGCATTTTCAGGATATGTAAATCATTCACACAAAGAGGTATAAATTTTTCAATAGCTTCTAGTTGAGGTGCACGCCCTAATTCAGGTTCTAAATCAGCGGAAATAACTTTTATGGTTGATATTGGTTCCAGTTGAGCAAAATAGGGCACACGAACATATGTTGGCTCAAATGGAGCAATAATATCATGACTCATAGACCCGTTATCATCTAAAACGGTTTCATATCAATATCATCAAGACAAAAAAATTATGAACTTAATGGCTTAAAGGTCATGGTCGAAACTTTCTCGACTGATGGAACTAGTCGAGACTCGAACAAAACTAGAGGTTCTAGTTTGGATTTCCATTTATTAGTGTCTAACAGCGGTGTGGAGTCTAACAAGGCATTGACTTCACAAATAACACTATCGTCATCAAAATCATACCCAAAATGAGCTAAGCAAACCTCTAATGGATCTCCCAAGTGGCTGTTTCAAATATCTTGCGAGTGCATACTTTCTTTTCGCCCGCACTTCAGACTAAAGTACCTAAAAAAAAATCAAACAAACTGCGTAAAAAGAACTAAAAGAACAATAAAAATAAATTATTTACAAAAATTAAAAATAAGCTATATACAATGATATCAACTAGCGAGTATTTTACTACCACTCCCCGGCAGCGCGCTAAAAACTTGGTAGGTTCGGAACCTACAATAAAATACTGCAAGTGCACAGTGTCTCACAAGTAGAACAATGACAAGTACAGGTCGTTCCCACGAGGAGTGTGAAAATACTACTTCTAACTAATACCAAGACCAAATAATCAAATAGATAATGTTTAATGAGTTTTCAGAAATTTGAAACAAAATGAAACAGTATATAATTTTAACGAAAAAACAGAATGATAGAAGGTTGTTAGGATTTTCGGTTTCCACCAATTAATTATGCAAACTCTACTAATCTTTAAAAATCTATTCCATGCATTTTCAAATATTGTTTCTAAGCTCTAGTTTTCTTCGCTTCATGAGTAGTGATTCTAAAGCATTACCTATCTATCCTTGCATACCACGTCTAGGGATTTAACCGAAGCACGAAATATCAATTCAAAAGCATAAATAATCAAGAAAATCACATGAACAATAAAATACCAAGCTATATGAAGAAAAACTACTAATCATTTAAATCATTATTGAGCATATAAATGTAGAGTTTACACAATTAAATTGGTTTCTACCCAAACCCTAACATAACTCTAGCTATACATGGCTTTCTCAAAAACCATAAACATATTAAAATCAAACTTTAGCTAAAGAAAAACGAAGAATCGAAAACAAAACTCCAAAATCCTTCTCTTGTTTCTCTTCCAGCTCTGTGGCCGGTTGCCCCCTAGTATATTTTGAAACAACACATAAATATAGCTCACAAATGAATTCACGTTTTTCTTCTTCGTCGCCACATCACCTCCCAATAGAAATCTGCCACATGTCATGAAAATATAAATTCACCCAATGATGTTGTGCCGCGTGTCATAATATGACGAGACATTGTAAAGTATCACCGAATCTCCACTTTTCATAGTATATGAATTTCATTTAGAAAGCATGATATTTTCTTGCATGTACTGGGTCCCACCTTAACTGTATTTGCAAAATGACGTCAGTTGGCTTCAAATATTCCTTCAGATTCTTTATATAAATATAGCAAGAGAACTTATGTAAGGACAAGATATATTAATCTTTCCTTTGTCTTCATTTGCACGTGGTCATGGAGGTGATATTCTTCCATTCTTATGCTAACAATAATAAAGTCACTCTTGACCAATCTTAGGTGGCATTAGTGTGCTGACATCGACTCGCTTCACCATTAAGTCTCACATTTTGATGTTTATTCGCTGGATGATCGAATTCACTTGTACTTTCTGCAAAAGCACTAAAATAGTGTCATTAGTCAAAATATTGAGTCCTAGCTAATATAAATATGGGTATAAAATGTAGCACTTTCGTGCTTATCACATGCCAGCCACATCTCCGCGCCAAAGGCATGCCAGCCGCACCACCGTGCCAATGGCATGCCATGCCAGCCACGTCTCCGCGCCAAAGGCATGCCAACCATGCAAGCCGCACCACCGCGCCAAAGGCATGCCAACCATGCCAGCCGCACCACTGTGCCAATGGCATGGCATGCCAGCCACATCTCCACGCCAAAGGCATGCCAACCATGCCAGTCGCACCACTGTGCCAATGGCATGCCATGCCAGACACATATCCGCGCCAAAGGCATGCCAACCATGCCAGCCGCACCTCCGCGCCAAAGGCATGCCAACCATGCCAGCCACACCATCGTGCCAATGGCATGTCGTGTCAGCCACATCTCTGCGCCAAAGGCATACCAACCATGCCAGTCGCACCATAGTGCCAATGACATGCCATGCCAGCCACACCTCCGCACCAAAGCCATGCCGGCCATGCCTCCATGCCGATGGCTTCCAAACGAAGGGTTGCAAAATCAACGACCACCCTTCCTTCTGAGATGCGAATCTCATCCGTCCAAGTTCGCCACCAAACGCGTGGAAACTTTTGGCCCAATGCCAAGCCCTAATTTTGGCCGCGCCTAAACGATGCCCAAACTCTAAGTTTGGCCGCGCCTAAAACTATGCCAAAATCCTAGCTTGGCCGCGCCTAAACCATGCCAAAGCCACGACGGCCATGCCTCCATGCCACTGGCTTCCAAACGAAGGGTTGCAACAATCAACGACCACCCTTCCTCCTGAGTTGCAAATCTCAGCCGTCCAAGTTTGCCACCAAACGCGTGGCAACTTTTGGCCCAATGACAAGCCCTAATTTTGGCCGCGCCTAAACTATGCCAAAACCCTAATTTTGGCCGCGCCTAAAACTATGCCAAAATCCTAGCTTGGACGCGCCTAAACCATGCCAAAGCCATGCCGGCCATGCCTCCATGCCACCGGCTGCCAAACGAAGGGTTGCAACAATCAACGGCCACCCTTCCTTCTGAGATGCATATCTCATCCGTCCAAGTTCGCCACCAAACGCGTGGCAACTTTGGCCCAGTGCCAAGCCCTAATTTTGGCCGCGCCTAAAACTATGCCAAAATCCTAGCTTGGCCGCGCCTAAACCATGACAAAGCCACGCCGGCCATGCCTCCATGCCACTGGCTACCAAATGGAGGGTTGAACAATCAACGACTATCCTTCCTTCTGAGATGCAAATCTCAGCCGTACAAGCTCGCCACTAAACCAAATGACTTGTGGAAACCTTTGGCTACGCTGCCAACTCTTTGGCCATGGCGCACACTTAGCTATGCCAATTCTATGGTCACGGCATCAAACCCTAATTAGCCACGCCAAGATCATGCGCAAGCCATGCCAGCACCGTGGCCACACCACTGGCTACCAACGGAAGGTAACCACAATCAACGGCTAACCTTCCTCTCAAGATGCAAAATCTCGACCGTCGAAGGTCACCACCGAGCCGGCAAGCCTCCTAATCTCAACTTTCCAAAGAATAGCAACATACTACACAAAATACACGGGGCATCAAAACATGTCACAAACTGAGGGATACTCATCAAGGTATTGGTCTGGCGGTTTACAACGTGCGGCGTACACTACGCCCGTTACAAGAAAGTGTCATAAGAGTGAGGCGGTTAGTAAATACAAGAAGTAATGGTGAAACGTTTCCTTCATTATGGAAACATCAATTCCAGGCGTTACCCTTTACCGTTTTCTTCCATTTACTCAACCGTTTCCACTTCTTACGAGACCAGGGTACGTTTCGTTGCGACTTGTACAAATAGGTCTCACCTATTTCCACTAAAGAAGAAGTTTTTGGTCAGGAGAATACAACACTCAGAAATCACTTGTTAGCTTTCCCATCTGTTAGCTTTCCACTTTCTGATATAAGTCATCAAACAACTACTCTTCCCGAATCAACTATTCTGGTCTCAACACTCTCTTCGCTTCCCTCCCTAGACCAACCCTTTTCCTTCATTTTGTGACCGAAGCAAGTCTGGAACGGCCATTTCTTGGTTTAGGACGGATTTGTACAGATTTATCTCTCGAATCAAAGTACTTCCTTGCAGTACATTGTTTAGGGTTTAGACTCGTTTCTCACCCACACACTCGAAATTACAAAAATCAGCAGAAACTTTTTCACCCTCAAACAATTGGCGACCACAATGGGAGATCAATCTCTCAGTTGTAATATCGATTTCCAATTTCCAGTTTCACATTTCAATTCCGATTTCAACATGATAGAACTCAGATCCGGGTCAGCAACAACCCCTGAGAACATCAACACGGAACCCGTCCCTGGTACAAACACTCCTTCCTGCGACATCAATACGTCACCTACTAATCCCAGCAGCACGGAAAGTGCTCCTCCAGGTGTTACACCACCAATCACCAGAGCTGCTACCGCCCTAAGGTTTCTACGCAGCCTGCTAATCCCAACAGCACGAAAATCGCTCCTTCAGGTGTTACACCACCAGTCACCAGGGCCAGAGATGCTGCTACCGCCCTTAATGTTTCGTCGAGTATGGCACCTCCAGTTACTCCGCCATCAGGACGAGAAACTGGAGGAGCCAAAGGAATCCGACCCCATGTCACCATCGCTGATTTGATGGAAAGACAGGAGGTTCTTGCTAGAGCCCAGACGGACATGGTTTCGACTTATAAAGAGGTATTTGTCTTTCTCAAGACCCTAACGGAGCGGCTACCACGTGATTCGTGACATCCAGAGTCGATGAGGAACACCTCCAATACCCATGGCGCTGGCACCTCAGCAGGGCACACCTTTGCAGACGAAGAAACTCGCGCCAGAACCCCATCGGAGAGAAATCAACCACCCAATTTTTTCACGCGAGAAGATTTGGAGCAACTTCTTCGGAATTGAATCAAAAGTGATGATATAGACATGCATCAACCCCCTTACCCGCCTGAAATAAAAAGAATTCCTCCTCCAAGAGGATACTCTTCTCCTCAATTCACTTTATACATATATCTCGATTCCTGGAGTCCCTAGACGAACATGAATACAATCACGTTCTTCGTCTGAGGGAGTTTTCGAAGTCGCTTACCGGAAGAGCATACACGTGGTACAACATCATCACACCAAACAACATTCCCAATTGGGGTGGCATGGTTACGGCTTTCTACAAGAAGTACTTCTTTGTGTCTGAGCAAGTTACCTTCTCGGATCTAGGAAGGACGTTCCAACGAGATAACTAACATTCAAATGATTTTGTCAAGAGATCCAGGGTTCAAGCGCTAGACTGTCACGACCCAAACGTGACCGAAGAAAAATTGGTGAATTCCTACATCAACGGTATGGCTCCCATCTGTCGTGCCTTACTAGAGAACCTGCGATTCCAGACATTCTCTGAACTCCATGAGGCAGACAAACGATTGGCCACGACAGCACCAACATTGTTAGAAAGAACAAGGCCAACCAGAGGCGAAGATGCACGCGAAACTCGAGGAAGTATGCGTCTCGTCAACAAGCAATACAACACCGGTCCCTCCTCTGTGAGCGTAGTAGACGAAGGAGAAAAGAGGAAGGCCCCATCGGCAGACCAATAGCCTAAGCGCCCGGCATCAGCACGACGGGCAGCTCCGCCACAGAGGGCCGCCGCCGAAGCTCCAATGCGTCATCACGAAGCTGAAGAAGATATCCTGGATTTTCCGTTACCGATAGAGGAGGTGATTGAACTCTTAGAGGCATGGGTCCAGGATGACGTCATCAGACTACCACCTCCTAGGCGCCCATCGACCGAAGTCGAGATGGCAAACCCCAAATACTGCCGCTACCACAGGTTTGTTCACCATCCGACCAGTGACTGCAACAGACTGAAACATATCTTGAAGGAGAAAGTCGAAGCAAGAGAACTTCAGCTGGGAAACGAAGGAGTGCATAGAGATCCACTTCCAGTCAGGAATTGCGGGATCTCTGGGGACTCTGTACATGAGACTGTACAATACATGATGTAGCATGTATGCCTAATTCTCTACCTTTCCAAGGCACAACGTCAAGATATCTTTACAACCCTCAATCGTGTTGTGTCGGGCAAATGACTTTTTCCTGTTACGGAAGCCACGCCAGGAGCCCAAATATTTTTCAGGGAACGATGGCGAAAAACGCAACTGGGGACTGTTGATCACGGTCTATCTAAGAGGTGCTGAGCTCGACAACGCACTGATAGACACGGCCTCTGACTTCAATGTCGTTACCATCAAGACTATGAGAGCTGCAGGAATTTTAAAGCAAGAGGCTACCCACTCCCCAACCATGGTCAAGAATTCGGAAGGAGAAGCAATGAACGCATACGGCTACATTAACCTCGAGATCAAGGTGAGAGACGTTATAACGCATAGAAAATTCCACATTGTCAAAGAACTAGGTTATGGCATGATCCTGGGGCGCTCGCGGGTATTTGACAACGAAGCAAAATTGGGAGCATCCCCTCTGCCAGTGTCGACACCCGAAAGAGTTTCCAACAAGCCGTCCAACCTGCTGTCGTATCAACAACTTACCAATGGAACTCGATCACCCGGAGAAAGCCCGTTGGCGCTCGTTCATAGATTCCAAACACAAGTAAGTCTGGTCAAACAACCTTCTCTACAACCAGTCACTTCTTCTCTTAGCCCGTCATGGGGACTTGGTCCGATTGTCAGTACGGACATTGTTAAGAGATGTGAGTGGGACGCTGGACCTTTCAAGCGCTTCACCAAGAATTTGTAAGCTGCAATCGAAGATGACGAGACCAAGAGTCAAGCAGTTACACGACGCCCAAAGTTTCAAATTGGAGACATGGTAGTCAAGGAAACCTCATTTCAAGTCGGAAATATAACGGTGAAGATAGCTGTTCGGACTGATCCACCCGAAGAAAAGGAAGACGAGCCATATCTGGTGGCAGATGTTCTTTTGGGAGGTTACTACAAACTCTTTAACACTGACAAGTTGGAAGGCATAACAGTTCACTCGCGATGGCTCAAGCCCTTCGATACCTAAAGCATGGTGCTACTTCCTCCTCCAGCGTTCTTCCTTTAGTATTTTCTTCAGCAATTTCCCTTTCCACTCAATATTTGTATTCCCTCCAAGATGAATGCACCGCTTGCATTCTTAATTAGGTTTCCGATTTCTATTTGAAGCATACTTTTCCTTTCAAACGAGTTTTCTGGATCTCAAAAAAAAAAAAACCAAATAAATCCCGAAACATCGTGAAACCATTACCCATCAAATCACGACCAGAAAAGCCAAAACCCTGCAAAAAATACTTTACTCGAAACTTTGAAGGGAAGAATATACAAGGAATCATCAGACGACAGGAAAGGTATGGAATATCAAAGAACTTATTTTGATGCAGGTTTTGAATCCTTTCGAAAAAGAGGTTTTATTCAAAGAAGCTAAATAAGTGGGATGTTATTTGGCGAAACCCTAACTTCGCGATGAATACAAGGAAGATAAAAATGAGTTTGTGAAACATCAAAGAGGCTACACGCCAAAGAGAAACGGCAAAAAGGGAAACTGGTCATAGAAAGCAGACGCCCGGATCGCCAACGCCTCTGTCAAATCCCTTTCAAGCACTTTCCCCAACAATCTTTCGGACAACAAACGTTCCATTCAGAAGCCGCCTCCGTAACAGCAACTCCAACATCCCACCCGGAAGTCGCCTCAGCAGCAATAGTTTCCGCCTCATGTCCAACACCCACTTCGAAAACCGTCTCAGCATATGCCACCACAGCTTCTCCAACGTCCCTGACAGTAGTTTCGGCGTCCACTCCAAAAGTTGCTTCAGTTTCGTCAACCACAGCGACGTCTTCCTCGGAAACTTTTTCAGCGGGCTTTCGAGGATGTCCCGGTTCATCCGCACCAGAATTAAGGATTATGACAGCATCTCGGGCAGGGAAATTAAGCTGGCTCTCCCCTAGAAGTTTCACAGACTCAGTCTTCCGCCGTTTCAACTGAAAGGCGAGTCGTTCAGCCCTAGCACTGGGCTATGAAGAAGTTTCGTTTCCCTGAGGTATCTCAACGCGCTGGGATGCTTCACCATCTCCCCTCTTTTCCTCCATGTCCACCAGATTCATGAAATCCTGAGCATGCATCCGCACTCAACATAAATAAGTGGAAAGCATGTCCTGAATAATTTCGTCAGCGTCACGAAACAGAGAATTAATTCTGTCCAATGCCTCCTCATGAGAATAAAACCAGTTTTCGTCGATCCCAAAGCTTCTCTCTGAAGAGTCAGTGGTACGTTTGTCACTGGAAGATCCCATTATGTACTACAAAATCAAAAGATGGGATAAGTTTTCGCCCTATCTGCACCAACAATCTACATAAACAAGAAAACAGAGTGAGGAACCAGGAGAAAGCATGAGACGATACCTGTAAAGAGGATAAACGTGATTTCAAGACGATCTGTACGAACGAAGGATTCAAGATCGCCTCTTATATTCAGCAGAGCAATGAAATCCGAAAAGGAAAACTTTCTACTAGTCGTGAATTAAGGCGTGATGTCGGCTGGAAAAGATATTTGTCTATGCGAGTCAATTAGGGTTTGATAAAAAAAACGTAGAAGTACGTGTTTGGAACACGCTGGCCTGCGTTATCGCTTCTGTTGTACTTCCAACCCTGGAACTTGGAAGCGAAACCGGCAGTATAACATGAGGAGGAGAGCTAACACCTTTCATATAGACGTGATACTTTGGGATATTAATAAGAAAATGATTTCCTATCTGAGCCACGCATGGAAAGAGGCAACTGAGCCTGCAAGGAACACCAACAGTCCGCGCCACGCCAAGCCAACACCGTGTCAAGCCATCGCTCATCCCAAGCCGATCCAACGCTGACGGCTCCATTCCAAGCCGACCAACGCCAGCGGCTCCGTTTTAAGCCACACCACGCCAACGGCTTTCCAAGCCAAGCCAGCAAAGCCAACAACTCCACGTTCCCCTGCCTATCCAAGCTGACGCCAACTGTTTGCATCCCGGACATCAACCACCACTACCACTCCGCGGCCTAGCTAGCAGCACCACGAGCAAAATTTACGCAAAGCCACCAACACAAGAATCACGAATTCTCCTTACCTCTCGAAAAGGTTAGACGGATCTTCCTGACTATCTTTTCATGACTTGCCATTTCGATTTTTTCCTTGTCTGTCACCATCTTATGCTTACCTCGCAACAATGCCCCTGTTCCGAGCTAAGCAGGGGACTTAATGTTGATGGTGGTTTTTAGCTTAGGGTCAAAATCATAAAACCTTAGTCAGACAGTGACGTCACACTTGAGTAATAATGTCGCCACTAGCACATTTATTGAACCATTCAACATGTCTGCGTAAAATTACCGGGGTACCTTTTTATATGCCATGCTCCACGGGACTGGCATCATCTCTGCACATGCCAGCCGCGCATGTTAGCCAAACGTGCCAATCACGCGTGCCACATATTTTAAACTAGGGTTTCGACAGCTAAACCCTAATAGCCACATCTCTGCGCCAAAGGCATGCCAACCATGCCAGCCGCACCACCGTGCCCAGGGACGGAGCCAGAAATCTTTCACATGGGAGGCTAATGTATAAAACATATATTTTTGGGGGGGATTATTGAAGAATTTTTTCTCCAAATAACAAAAACATCAAGGGATGTCTAATTAATTAACAAAAAACAGGGGGGCGGGGGCCACCCCTAGGATGCACATAGCTCCGTCCCTGACCTTGCCAATGGCATGCCATGCCAGCCACGTCTCTGCGCCAAAGGCATGCCAACCATGCCAGCCGCACCACCGCGCCAAAGGCATGCCAACCATGCCAGCCGCATCGCCGTGCCAATGGCATGCCATGCCAGCCACATCTTCGCGCCAAAGCATGCCAACCATGCCAGCCGCACCGCCGTGCCAATGACATTCCATGCCAGCCACATCTCCGCGCCAAAGGCATGCCAACCATGCCAGCCGCACCACCGTGCCAATGGCATGCCATGCCAGCCACGTCTCCGCGCCAAAGGCATGCCAACCATGCCAGCCACGTCTTCGCGCCAAAGGCATGCCAACCACGTCATCCGCACCACCGTGCCAATGACATGCCATGCCAGCCACATCTCCGCGCCAAAGGCATGCCAACCATGCCAGTCGCACCACCGTGCCAATGGCATGCCATGCTAGACACATCTTCGCGCCAAAGGCATACCAACCATGCCAGCCGCACCATAGTGCCAATGGCATGCCATGCCAGCCACACGTCCGCACCAAAGCCATGCCGGCAATGCCTCCATGCCGCTGGCTGCCAAACGAAGGGTTGCAACAATCAACGACCACCCTTCCTTCTGAGATGCAAATCTCAGCCGTCCAAGTTCGCCACCAAACGCGCGGCAACTTTTGCCCAATGCCAAGCCCTGATTTTGGCCACGCCTAAACTATGCCAAAACCCTAATTCTGGCCGCGCCTAAAACTATGCCAAAATCCTAGATTGGCCGCGCCTAAACCATGACAAAGCCACGCCGGCCATACCTTCATGTCGTTGGCTACCAAACGGAGGGTTGCAAGAATCAACGGCTATCCTTCCTTCTGAGATGCAAATCTCAGCCGTACAAGCTCGCCACTAAACCAAATGACTTGTGGCAACCTTTGGTTACGCTGCCAACTCTTTGGCCACGACGCACACTTAACTATGCCAATTTTATGGTCACGGAACCAAACCCTAATTATCCACGCCAAGAGCATGCGCAATCCATGCCAGCGCCGTGTCCACGCCACTGGCTACCAACAGAAGGTAACCACAATCAACGGCTAACCTTCCCCTCAAGATGCAAAATCTCGACCGTCGAAGGTCACCACCGAGACGGAAAGCCTCCCAAGCTCAACTTGCAAAACAATAGCAACATTCTATACAAAACACACGAGGCATCAAAACATGTCACAAACTGGGGGATACACATCAGGGTATTGGTCTGGCGGTTTACAGCGTGCGGCGTACACTACGCCCGTTACAAGAAAATGTCATAAGTGTGAGGCGGTTAGTAAATACAAGAAGTAATGGTGAAACATTTCCTCCATTATGAAAACATCAATTCCAGGCGTTACCCTTTACCGCTTTCTTCCATTTACTCAATTGTTTCCACTTCTTACGAGACCAGGGTACGTTTTGTTGCGACTTGTATAAATAGGTCTCACCTATTTCCACCAAAGAACAAGTTTTTGGTCAGGAAAATACAACACTCAGAAATCATTTGTTAGCTTTCTCATATGTTAGCTTTCCACTTTCTGATACAAGTCGTCAAACAACTACTCTTCCCGAATCAACTATTCTGGTCTCAACACTCTCTTCGCTTCCCTACCTAGACCAACCCTTCTCCTTCACTTTGTGACCGAAGCAAGTCTGGAATGACTATTTCTTGGTTTAGGCTGGATTTTTACAAATTGATCTCTCGAATCAAAGTACTCCCTTGCAGTACATTGTTTAGGGTTTAGACTCGTTTCTCACACACACACTCGAAATTACCAAAATCAGCAGAAAATATTTTCACCCTCAAACAATTACCTAATAGTTCTTAGAGATTGGCACCCTTCTTTTCCTTATCAGCACCTGAACTTTGACACTTCACCTTTCTGGTTGGAATACAAAAATCTCCTCCTTGAGTTCACCTACCCAGAAATTTTAAAGCTTTTTGGTGATATTGTAGGAGAAACTATTGTTGTGGAACCGGATGGAGTTCATCCTACTACTTCAACAAAGTTCAGAGCTATGATTATGATGCGAGTTTCTACTTCTATGTTGAAATGTATTCATGATGCTAATGTTGCAGGTGTATCTCGCTGGGTGGGATTCTTTTTTGAGAAGCAGTCGTACAAACTTTGTCCAGAATGTTGTGTTCCAGATCATGATTCTGACTTGTGTGGTGACAGAAAGACTATACGTATCAACATGGAAAGCACTATTAGAAATTTGGGTCCTGCTGTTGAACAAGTGGTCTTTCCTGTTAGAAATCCAGAAGAACTAGCTAATATGTATATGCAACATGGTCACCAGAAAAGATCAAATCTTAGAGAACCTGTTTCTTTTGAGTCTGGCCCTCTTGATGGTATGTTTTTATCTTACTTTAAGACTATTGATTCTCAATCAAACTCCTCTATTGCGCCTGCTAACAGAGCTTTACCTCATCCTAATTCGATTATGGTTTTTACAAGTGTTGGTTCTAGCAGTCGTACTTTTGTTCGTCGTAAAAGAAGTCATAATCTCAACAATGTAGCTCTTTCAGATGATGACACTGACCAAGCTTCTATTAGTCAACCCAGGAATATTGTTGCTCAGAATTTTACAACTCTTCCGCCTGTTAATCATGATAACCAAGGTATTGAAACTACTGATGAGCCATTTGAGGGTAATTTGGAGCCAACTTCTAAAGACATTGCTACTACGAATCAATTTCTGAAATCGTAGCGTTACTGATGATGGACAGCAGGTTCCCTTTCTTCCCTTTTTAATCAAACTTCTTGTTTTGATCTGTTTGCTTTTTATCCGCTTTACTGTCTGTTTTTGTCTTTTGTCCGTAACCATGAAAATTATCTCTTGGAATTGTCAAGGTTTTGGCAATCCTTCTACTAAGGATTATTTGCATTTATGCATTAGTAAACATAACCCAGATATTTTCTTTCTCTCGGAAACCAAAAACCAGAATTCTAGTATGCATTTCTATATTCAATAATTCAAATATCCTAATTATTCGTATGCTCCTCCTGTTGGTATGTCCGGTGGTATCTTAATTGCATGGAAACAAGGCATTCATCTTAACAGTATGCATACTGCTAGACACACTATTCATGCATTAGTGCACACTCACACTCATCATTCTGACATTTTGTTAAGCTGCATGTATGGTGTTCGTGATCCTATTGAAAGCCAAGAACAATGGAATTATATTTTAAGGATGTAACCTCATGTTGATCTTCCATGGATTCTGATTGGGGATTTAAATTTTACAATGTCTGATTCAGAAACAATCTCTACCATGTTTCGCAGCATCAACATTCTCGCATAATTAGGCCTATTATCCATCAACTAGGCTTAATTGATTTGGGCTTTACTGGTCATTCAACTACATGGTCTAATAATATAACTAATAGTGATTATACTGTAACAAGGTTAGACAGAGCATTAGTTAATGTTTTGTGGTTGAATAACTACTCTACAACTTTTTTACAACACCTTCCTCCTGTTGCGTCAGAACACTCACATATTCTCTCATATCTACTGCTCCAGATATAGGCCATAAAAATAGCCCTTTTCATTTATACATATGTTGGCTTTCTCATACTTCATGTTCTGAAACCATTAAGAACGGTCACAAACTTTCTTAGGATCACCATCGTTTCAGTTTACATCAAAACTAAAATTCACTAAACATCAACTGCTTTTGTGGAAGAAACATTCCTTCGGTAATATTGAATCCAACATTCAAAACATCCATCATAAGCTTAGTCTTTGTTATAATCAGAATCTACCAACCACTCATCCAGATGTTTGTTGTCTAACTAATGAACTTCAACAGTGGTTACATATTCAGAAGGATTATTCTAGGCAAAAAGCAGGAATTCATACTTATGATGCTGACATAAATACCTCTTTTTTCACTTTCAAGCAAATTATAACAAAAAGAAGAACCAGATATCTGTAATAAAGGATTCCATGGGCTTGTGGTATGATACAAAACAAGATATTGAGAATATTCTTCTTCAACATATTTCTTCAATCTCCACTACTACTAAGCCTTATTTGGATAATTCTTTACTGTCTCATTTTCAAAAATGCATTACAGATGCAGATAATGATAATCTTCTTCAAGTTCCTTCTGCAGAGGAAATCAAAGATGTTGTTTTCCAGATCAAACCGTGGGCATCTCCAGGAAATGATGGCTTTCAGGTAGGATTTTATCAACATTGTTGGAATACAGTTGGCACAGAGGTAATATCGATAACTTTTCCATTCATAAGTTCATGCTGAAAGAGATTAACCATACTTACCAAATTCTCATACCTAAAACCTCCCACCCTCAATCTCCTAATGATTATAGACCAATCAGCTTATGTAATGTCAGTTACAAAATTATTTCAAAACTGATTGCAAACAAACTAAATCCCCTATTACCAAATATCATTTTCCCAACCCAATGTGCTTACATTTCAGGTAGACACATCCAAAACAATGTCATCATGGCACATGAACTAATCCATACAATGAAACAGATGAGAAAAGGTAAAATTTCATATATTGGACTTAAATTGGACATGTCTAAGGCATTCGACAGATTGGAATAGCCCTTTTTATTTGATAATTCTTCTTCGCCTTGGTTTTCATCAGGACTAGATTCATCTTGTTCAACAGTGTATTACTACTTCAAAAATTTCTCTTCTCATTAATGGATGTCCTTCGGCTTCTTTCACTCCTTCTCGTGGAATTAGACAAGGTGATCCTTTATCACCTTATCTTTTCTTCTTTGTCATGAAAGCTTTCTCAAGGGTCATTCAATCTCAGATTTTGGAAGGTAATTTGAAAAGTATCAAGGTTGTGAAAAACAGTTTGGAGGTTAGTCATTTATTTTTTGCCGACGATTGTTTACTTTTCTAGAAGCTTCTCCGACACATCTTCAAAATTTTCAAAATTTTCTTAACCAGTTTAGTACTGCTTCAGGTCAAGTTGTCAATTTGCAGAAATCAAAAATCTTTTTTTAGCAAAAATGTCTCCCCTGCTCAAAGAATCCAGTTCTCAAATATTCTTCAAATGAAGACGATGGGACTCGGCGTGAAGTATTTGGGTGATCCACTTCTTATGCATTGATCAATAACTCAGAATTGTAGACCTGTTTTGGAATATACGAATACAAGGCTACAAGGTTGGAGTAGTAAAATCATAAATCAAGCCGGTAAGACTACTCAGCTTAATTTTGTTTTAAGTACTATGAGTTCTTATCATATGCAAGTACTCAAACTGCCTGATTCAACTATTCAAGAAATGGATCGTATACAAAGATATTACTGGTGGAATAATTCTCCGAATCATAATAACAGATACTTCATATGTTGGAATGAAATGCGTATTCCTAAAAGATTTGGAGGATTAGGTTTAAAACATTTAACCTATTATAACTCTGCTATGTTGGCAAAATTAGCCTGGAATTTAGTTCATAACTCTACAGAACCTTGGGTCTGTTTGTTAAAAGATAAGTATTTCCCTTATCATGATTTGAAGTATGAACCGCCTCCAGTTAATAAGAAATCAACTTGGATTTGGCAAAGTATTGCACATGGTGTTCAGATAGTTTAACAATTCAGCAAGTGGCAAGTTGGCAAAGAAAATTCAATTAACATTTGGAAGCATAACTGGATTCCCAGTGAAACAACTGTTTTATATAAATGAGACGATTTAAATACTAATGATATTCAGTGGGTTTCACAGCTTCTCATTTCAGGTACTTGTCAATGGAATATACCTCTGCTACACAAGATTCTTACACCTCTTCAGGTACATTCTATCTTGACCATTCCCATTCATTTGTAACATGAAGATACTTTGTTGTGTCCGCTTACATTAACTGGTAATTTTACAACAAAATCTGCATACAACCATTTATGTAGTATCAATTCAACACCTTCAACTTATGCTTTCAATACCATGTTTTGGTAAAAATTCTGGAAGCTACACATGCCTTAGAAATTGCAGATTTTCTTATGGAAGTTCATTCACAATGCTTTACCAGTTAAGGCCAATTTACATCATGCTGATTTAACTGATAAGAGTTGTGCACTTTGTTCTGCAACCCATACTGAAGATATCAATCATTTGTTCTTTGATTGTCCTTTCGCAAAAACTAAATGGAGAGCTTGTCTGCCTCAACATTATCATTATCTTCAGCAGTTTCAAACTCTTACTGATTGGTTTGCTTCTTGGACTTCTCTAGATGCAGCAATTAACTTTATTTCTGATGCTTCTGCTATCCATGATGTCGCAGCAATCCTTTGGCATATCTGGAAGTTCATATGTCAAGTTCTTTTCCAACAGTCAGCAATTAATATTAATTCTGTGTTATGCCCTATTTTTAGGTACTTATCTGATATTGCAAATTCTGATTCAGCATCTCATCATACTAGGCATTCTAGTATATCAATAGGTCATGAGCATCATTGGAGTCTCCCACCACCAGATGTTTTAAAGATTAATGTTAAGGCCTCATTTTGGAAAGCTTTTTATCTTGCTGGAATTGTTATTATAGTGAGAAACTTTGCAGGGGCATATGTAGCAGGAAAATGAATTCTGAAGAGGGTAATTCATGCTAACCAGGCAGAAACTTGGTCTCTTTTTGAGGCTATGTTGTGGGCTACAACTCACAATTGGGATAAGGTTATATTTGAATCAGACTGTAAAAATTTAGTTCTTTATATTAATACCGGTTTTCCTCTTCCTCCTTGGCAATCTACCTGGTTCTCTGTTAAATACTTGTGTCAATTTGTATAAACAACGTTGTAATTCTAGGGTGGTCTTGTGTGTATGTAAATAAGAGTGCTAATAAATCTGCCCATGCTCTAGCTAAAGCAGTTTGCATATTACACCTTAGTGAGCAATGGTGGTTACATCCACCTCAGTTGTTATCTCCTCACTTGACTTATGATGTAAACTGTCTTCATATGTAATATTGTTGAATATCCATCATGTTACGGATATAATTCAGTCGATTCAAAACTGATAGAGTAAGTATAAGGCCTTAACTAATTAAGTAATAGTTACAAACTACTACTAGTGCCAACTAATTTGTATGGGCATGTACTGCTTGATTGTTAATGATAAAGTGAAAGAAAGGTTAAGTGGACAAAATAAATAGAATATGACTGTTCGGCTTATCTATTTCTCTCTTTAAAGTGTACTCGTTACACAATGATACAATGGCCATTTATAGCCGAAGGGTGAAAATATAATGGTGACAAGTAATAGTAACATGTGTCAGAATTACACCAGATTCTTAAAGGTTAAGGAATTAGTTATCCTTATCTAAATCAAAACTAAATCTAGGAAAAGCCTAGATTGATCTCGACGGTAAAAATGGTGGGCCATTCCACAAACTGTTTTTACACAATACTCCCCCTTGGACCACCATTCTAAGAAATGTTGACTTGTTACAGCTTTGTCGGTAAAATTCGATGGGGCAAAATCCGAGCAAATCCTTTGGCTCGTTAAAACCTTGCCAGAAAAATCCGACCGGGATAAAAAACTGGTGGAAGGAAAAAGAGTACAACTCTTGGAGCTTTAAAGTGATGATGGTCGTCATGAATTTTCTCCCGTTGTTGAAACTGTGTTAGGAAAACCATTTAGGAAAAACCTGAGCTTAGAGTGAGGTTGGTCACTGCTAAGAATTGCTTGCTCTGTCAAAGTTCCGTCAGGAAAATCATTTAGGACAAAACCCGAGCTTAGAAAGAGGGTGGTCGCCGCCACAAAATATTTTCTGACAAGATTTACGCCAGGAAAACCACTTGGGATAAAACCTTAGCTCCGAGAAATACTTCCACCATCAAAAATTTGCGTTAGGAAAACCACTTGGGACAAAACCTGAACGCCTGCGTCAGGAAAACCACTTGGGGACAAAACCTGAACGCTTGTGCTAGGAAAACCGCTTGGGACAAAACCTGACCACCAAAATTCAGAATACTGCCTACATCGAAGAGCATGTTGCCTCGTTAAAAACCTCATCTGGAAAACCACGTGGGACAAAACCAGACCAAAGGAAAAGAGTACAACAGACGTTGCCCGATAATGTTGCTGGACACGCATATGCTGCCTCGTTAAAACCTTGACAAGGAAAACCCATTGGGACAAAACCTTAGTGAAGGAAAAAGAGTACAACGCGTTTAAGTCCAGCCTATGATTCTACGAGTTTACTACCCCTGAAGCATGACTTCTTAAAGAGATTGGTGGTGCAAATATTGTATAGCCTTCCGAAAACTGCTTTACCATTTGCATTTTATGGAGGATTGACTGCAGGTCTTGCGCCAAATGCACCACTAGCAATGTACACCCCGCATTTAAATCCTCCATCATTGCACACCAAATTCAGTTTTCCGCTTTAACTTCAGGCATAACAATGAAAGGCCTTTTGTAAACTCATAAATACCGTAGAATCAATTTCAGCCTCTAAAAGTGTAACCTGCAAAACAATAGTTAGAACACAACAAGATAATGCATGCATTATATTCGTATATGGTACTTCTGGACCATAAAGTATTATTTTTACGTACGTATCTGATAGATCGATCACTTCCCATTTTTGGGAATCACATAGTAATGATGTTAATTTTAGTAGCAGAATAAGTATTACCAGTATCAAAAGTTAGATACTCTAGTCTGTGCTAGCATATTCTCGAACTTCTGGCCGAGAAATATTTCAATTTCGACGAGATCTCAAAATTTAGTTCAAGCGTGGATTTTAGCGCTACCAAGGGCTCTTTTTAAAAGACAAAAATGATATCATCGTTTCATCCGAATTTTAACATTATATCAAGAACATAAAATACACAAAGAATTGTTCATAAATTTCTCCTTTTCAAGATGGTGATTATGATTAAATTTCAAGCCTGACGTGGTTCACAAAGTCATGTGGCTGCCTGATTCAGAAAATCGAATCCTTCAAAGATTCAAATATAATCACCAATCATAAAATAAACAGAACTTAAAAGCAAAAGGAAACATAAACATATATATGGTACTTAAAGGAAATAACAAATCTCCATTTTCGTCACCTTCAGGATCGACGAAATATTAATTTCCAAGACTGCACATGGACATAGTCTTTGTGGAAAAATTTCCTAAATATCAGTTACATGTCACTTCAGGGACCACTGATAAAATCCAGCTAGCATTTGTACCGGGTCATTTCTGGGACCGATTAGCTAACCAGCACCATCCAATATCCATATCGTGTCGCGTAATATTCCAACTTCATGTGGAATAATTTTCATTTCTGGAGATCATTTAGCGAAGAAAATTTGAATTTGTGCTACCCCTGTGGGATGCAAGGATTCTTCGCTCTCATAGTACTCTCATTACATTAAAACTCCGAGTACCAAAAATAGAGAAAGAAGCAACGAGACAAGTAATTATCCACTATGAGTATATGAACTCACCGTTGATATACAATTCCGCTAATTAATTAACTTACCCACAAATATCAACTCTTGGCTGATATCTTAATTAGGAAAGAAACAAATTAGCCTTGGTTCGGTCGTTTATCGAACTCATGGTAGAAATATGATTTGGGGAGCAGCCTACCCACGCATGACTAAATGGTGTCCTGCAAGACCTACACTCACCAAAATAACAATCATGTGAGTACAAAATTAGACAAGGCTATATATAATGAAGAAAATAAATTAAGCAGAGAGAAGAAGTGTATGTCTGTCTTCTTTATGCTATCATTTCTCCATTTTCTTCGTTTGGAGATTTGAGCGGATAGCACATCGTTCCATATGTATCTGAGCATCTGTCCGAGAGCGATTTCGTGCTGATAACGTGTTGAATATCCATCATGTTACGGATATAATTCAGTCGATTCAAAACTGATAGAGTAAGTATAAGGCCTTAACTAATTAAGTAATAGCTACAAACTACTACTAGTGCCAACTAATTTGTATGGGCGTGTACTGCTTGATTGTTAATGATAAAGTGAAAGAAAGGTTAAGTGGACAAAATAAATAGAATATGACTGTTCGGCTTATCTATTTCTCTCTTTAAAATGTACTCGTTACACAATGATACAATGACCATTTATAGCCGAAGGGTGAAAATATAATGGTGACACGTAATAGTAACATGTGTCAGAATTACACCAGATTCTTAAAGGTTAAGGAATTAGTTATCCTTATCTAAATCAAAACTAAATCTAGGAAAAGCCTAGATTATCTCGACCGTAAAAATGGTGGGCCATTCCACAAACTGTGTTTACACAATAAATATATATTTGTGTTCTTCTGTTCAAATTTTTTTTAACAGTACTAGGCCACTGGCCGCCTACTGTTATCTCCAAGGTCTGTTATCTTGTGTACGTGGACTGACTTTGTGGCCTAATAAGTAGGCAAAACCCCCCATTGGCATGTGATGTGGTGTGGTGCGGTGGTCTGATAGTAGTACCTCATAATCTCGTATACGTACAACATGGGTGTCTCATGCTACATGTCTAGTTGTGCTAGCATAGGCTCTGCGATTTGGACACGTCTGTACATCCACGTGCCTGAGTTTTTTTTTTAACAAAGAAGAAACTTATATTACAAACTCCAACCTTGAATTAAAGTTAACTTCGCAGCTTAATCAAAGTTTAGTTTTAGTTAGTTGATTTACTGAACAAACTCCAACCTTGAATTAGATTTATGTCGGTTTTTTCTCCTCCCGTCACCTAGTAATACAAAAGATTAGATTACTAATAGTCAGATTTGTCCGTGCATATTGATCTAGAAAAGACCAATACGGTAATCATAGATACAGAATCTAAAATGTTAATTACATACAAACCCACAGTTGAGTTGGTTGTATAAAAGTAGAAAAAAGAAAACTTTAAAAGAAAAGCAAGTCTAATAGCAACCACAGTTTCTAAATTAAGAAAAAAGAATATGTTTATGGTAGTGGGTTTCATTTCATAGTTCACATGTTGCTAAAACACTTAACACCCCATCTCCTGCAACTTTGATTGCAACTTTTGTCAATCCAACCCATCATTTATTTCAATCTTTTACCCAAATTGGATTTAAATACTCAATTCCTCCACTATAAATCATCAACATTACTTCTGAGGGATTCAATCTTGTGTGGGTTTTAAGGAATTTTCATTTATCATTCAAGGTATGTTTGGTTTCTAGTGTAGTGTTTTCCTTGGAATTTTAATCAATTAAGCATATAATTGGGGTATATTGTGTAGAATGAGAAAGAACCCATTCTAGATAAGTTATACAAGAGGAAGAAGAATCAAGTCTCTATCTTACTTTTCTGAATGATGGGTTTTACTTTCTCATTTGTGGTTTAGTTCCTGCTTTTGTTCTTTATTCTACTCGATCCTTGTGTGGGTGCTATCTTTATGCTTGGGATGATGAAGTAAAAAAGTCATGTGCTTTTGAATTTATCCTGTTGAATTCTTAAGAAATATTCGAGTTTCCGACAAGATAATGGTAAATTTCACCTTTATGATTGATATTCATGTTTGGGTTGGTCTTAAATTCTAGTTTCAGTATCTGTGCATCAAGAACCTTAGGTAGAATATAGATGAGGAAGAATTGATTAGTAGTGCACGGGGAAATGTCGACATCCAAATCTACTAGGCCAACTAGTTCTAGGAGTGGTTCTACACAATCCAGGCAGATTGCTCGAAAAGCAGCACAGACTAGTGCTGATGCAAAGCTTCATACTGATTATGAAAAATCCGAACAGACTTTCAATTACTCTTCTTCAGTTGATCTCAATGTCTCAAATGGTGATAGCAACGTCCCTTCTTCTACTATCTCTGCTTACCTCCAAAAGATGCAGAGAAGTCAACTCATACAGCCCTTTGGTTGTTTAATTGCGGTCGATGAGCAAAGCTTCACTGTTCTTGGCTACAGCGAGAATGCATCCGAGATGTTGGATTTGACACCACATGCTGTTCCTAACATTGAACAGAAAGACGCTCTCAGAATTGGAGCTGATGCTCGCACACTTTTCAGATCTTCGAGCGCCGCAGCGTTGCAGAAAGCAACCAATTTCGGAGAAGTGTCTCTTCTAAATCCAGTATTAGTACATTGTAGAAGTTCAGGTAAACCTTTTTATGCTATCATACATCGTATAGCTGTGGGCTTTGTTATCGATTTAGAGCCAGTGAATCCTGCTGATGTGCCAATTACTGCTGCTGGGGCATTAAAATCTTATAAACTCGCAGCCAAAGCCATCTCTAGGTTACAATCTTTGCCCAGTGGAAATATCCCACTTTTGTGTGATGTACTGGCTCGGGAAGTTAGGGAATTGACTGGTTACGATAGAGTAATGGTGTATAAATTTCATGAAGATGAACATGGGGAAGTGTTGTCCGAGTGCAAGAAATCAGATTTAGAACCTTATCTTGGTCTGCATTATCCAGCTACTGATATTCCTCAAGCTTCAAGGTTCCTGTTCTTGAAAAACAAGGTTAGGATGATCTGTGATTGTTCTGCTGCCCCTGTTAAAGTCATCCAGGACGAGAAATTAGGTCAGCCGTTGAGTTTCTGTGGGTCTACACTTAGAGCTCCACATGGATGTCATGCACAGTACATGGTAAATATGGGTTCTGTTGCATCTCTTGTGATGTCTGTCACAGTAAATGATGATGACGATGAGATGGAAACTGAAAAGGGAAAGGGTAGGAAATTGTGGGGGTTGGTAGTCTGCCATCACACGAGGTCTAGATTTGTTCCGTTTCCCTTAAGGTACGCATGTGAATTCTTGGTACAAGTCTTCGGTATACAACTAAATAAAGAAGTAGAGTTGGGGGTTCAGATGCGGGAGAAGCATATTTTGCGCACGCAAACTATGCTTTGTGATATGCTCCTCAGAGATGCTCCTGTAGGGATTGTTACTCAATCGCCTAATGTCATGGATCTTGTCAAGTGTGACGGTGCAGCGTTGTTTTACAAGAACAAATTTTGGTCACTTGGAACAACTCCAACTGAAGCAGAAATAAGAGACATAGTTAGATGGCTAATTGAGTACCATGATGGGACTACAGGTTTGAGTACCGATAGCCTAATGGAAGCTGGATATCCAGGTGCATCAGCTATTCGGAATGAAGTTTGTGGAATGGCAACTATTAACATAAACTCAAAGGATTTCCTCTTCTGGTTCCGTTCCCAAACGGCTAAAGAAATCAAGTGGGGCGGTGCAAAACATGACCCTGTTGATAATGATGATGGCAGGAAATTGCATCCTAGATCATCATTCAAAGCCTTTCTAGAAGTGGTTAAGTGGCGGAGTGTACCATGGGAAGATGTCGAGATGGATGCTATTCATTCTCTGCAGTTGATACTAAGAGAATCGCTGCAAAGTGGAGCAGTGAATGATGTCAAAACAATTGTAACTGTACCAATGGCGGTCGATTCAAAGGTCCAAGGTATGGAAGAACTTTGTACCGTTACAAATGAAATGGTTCGCCTTATCGAGACCGCTTCAGTGCCAATTTTTGCTGTTGATTCTTCTGGTAATGTGAATGGATGGAACTCCAAAGCAGCGGAATTAACAGGCTTGGATGTGCAGCAAGCTATAGGGAAACCATTAGCTCATCTGGTGGAGGCTAATTCTGTTGAAGTGGTTACAAACATGCTCAACTTGTCTCTACGAGGTGAATATTTATTTCCTATTCGCATCCTTTTCTCTTCTTGTGGTCATTAAATGTTGATGCTGTAATCTTCAATTTGTATGATTTGATATGGCAGGCGTAGAAGAGAAAAACATCGAAATCAGGCTCAAATCGTTTGGAGATCAAGCAAATTATGGTCCTGTAATATTGGTGGTTAATGCATGTTGTAGCAGGGATATACAGGAAAATGTCATAGGTGTGTGCTTTGTTGGACAAGATTTAACAAGGCAGAAAATGGTGATGGACAAATACACCCGTATGCAAGGCGATTATGTGACTATTGTACAGAATCCATCTGACCTCATCCCTCCAATATTTATGATAGATGATTCTGGACGTTGCTCCGAGTGGAACGATTCTATGCAGAAATTGACAGGTTTAAAGAGAGATGAAGCCATTGACAAGATACTTGCCGGGGAGGTGTTTGGTCTTAACAAATTTGGTTGTCGAATCAAAGATGAAGATACACTGACTAAGCTCAGGATATTACTGAATGGTGTAATTGCAGGGCAAGATGGTGAGAAAGTGTTGTTTGGGTTCTTTGACAGGCAGGGTAAGCTTGTAGATGCACTACTTTCGGCCACTAAGCGGATGGACGCTGAGGGTAAGGTTACGGGGGTTCTCTGCTTTTTACACGTGACCCAGCCCGATCTTCAACATGCTTTACAGCTGCAGGGCATGTCGGAATACGCTTCTGCAAATAGCCTCCGGGAATTGAGGTATATTCGCCAAGAAATCAAAAACTCACTTAATGGGATAATGTTTACCCGAAGTTTGATGGAGACTTCTGAATTGTCAAAAGAGCATCAGCAACTTATTAAGAGTAGCACTCTCTGTCAGGAACAATTAGGGATGATACTAAGTGATGCTAATTTGGAGAGTGTGGAAGAGTGGTATGGATCTCTTCACATCGCTTTTTGCTTGTATTTCCTTACTATTCATGATAGTTAAAGAATTATTAAATTGATCTGTTGAAAAATGTGAAACTGAATACTTTCCGACATGGCCATCACAGCTACTTAGAGATGAACATTCTCGAGTTCAGTTTAGGAGAAGCGTTGGAAGCCGTCATGATTCAAGGAAGGCCTCTATGTGAGGAGCGACAGTTGCAGTTCATCCAGGATTTGCCTGTGGAAGTATCATCCATGTATTTGTACGGTGACAATTTAAGGCTACAGCAAGTCCTGTCGAACTTCTTAATAAACACAATTCGATTCACTCCGGCATCTAAGGACTCATCAGTTTTCTTTACCGTCATTCCAAGAAAGCAGCGTATAGGGAATGGAGTATACATTGTTCATCTGGAATTCCGGTAATCTTCATTGAAATTCTACGTCAATATGTTGTTTCCTGCTCAATTAGTTTTTGGTTCTGTTTTTTAGAAGACAGATAGCACACGTCTTACTAACGTGCATATGTTAATGTCTGCAGGATTGCTCACTCAGCACCAGGGATTCCCGAGGCATTGATTCAAGAGATGTTCCACCACAGCCAGGGAGTTTCAAGGGAAGGTCTTGGATTATACATAAGCCAAAAGCTAGTCAACATAATGAAAGGCACTGTACAGTATCTTAGGGAACCGCAAACATCATCATTCATTGTTTTTGTGGAGTTTCCTCTAGCTCGCCAGATTGAACCCAGGTAGATATTTCAAAGTTATGACCCAATTAACCGAAAAAATATGCCCAACCATACTCACACTAGCTCGAGCCATTGACAGTGTAACAACAGCTTTAAAGCACAGTAGAGTACAGCTAGATGGGGCCAGAGATGTAAGATATATGTTGTTTGCTTAACATTGGAAGATAGGCCTTGCCCAACTCAACGTGAGGCCAGTTAGGCATGTTTCATTAGGCCAGTTAGGCATGTTTCCATCAAAAGTTGGATGTAATCTAGCAACGGAAGTTACTGTCTAATCTCTAATGGTTTGTGTCCCCCTGTACCTGTTCATATTCAATTCCCATTTCGTTAGATTTCCCTCAGTTTGTCTTCATTAAGTTGCTTGAATAATATCATTAGGCTTTTCTCTGTACCTGTTCCTCATAGACCGTGGTTTATCATCTGTGGTCGCCAGTGTTGTTGTGGTCAATTATCCAAAAACAAAACCCAAGACGTGGTAACCAGTTCTTTCTGAAAATGAATTTATCAGCGCTACTTCACAACCATCATCTAGGCATTCTTTCGAATATTCTTTCGTTAAGGAAATAGTTTGGATGTTGCTTAGTGAGAAACAATACTGCCTTTCCTGGGTAATGTTAATGATTTCCCGATGGGAGAAGAGATCAATGAACCTTGACTTCGCAAATGATTAATATATTTTTAGTAGAAAGATGCCGCCTCTTGGTTAATATAGTATTAACTCTGTAAACAAGTCGATAAATAAAATACAGCTAAAGAGTTGAAAATTAGATTAGTAAACCAATGTTATGTTAAAATGAGAATGGGTGCACAACAAGATAGTATAAGGTGGTTTGCACGTTGAACTGCACGTCCGACCTGAGTTCGTATATAAATGCTCGATGCACCAGTCCGCAACACTATATATTCATCGTCATCTGTCATATTGGAAGCTATATTTCCTTGTGTGTTTGTCTTTGGTGCTCCATATTATTCTGTTTTTCTCTGTTTCTATCATGGGTAACTGCGTATACGTCGACAAAAAGCCCATTAAAGAAGAAGTAGAGCACTTCAAACCCATGGGAAAGAAGATCAAACCCATGGAGGATGAAGTAAATCTCTTCTTCACATCTTGTTCGGAAGGTGACAAGATCAGAGTAAATTTATCGGATGAGGGAGAACTTGCGTTCATTGCCTCAAACCCAATACTACCAGCTTCAATGGGTAAAAAGAGCAGCATTGTTCTTGGTGACACTAGAAAGATTAAGTTCGTGCTTACAAAGAAAGAATTGGCACAGATTCTTTCTAGTCATGGTATTAAAGAATTTGGATCTGTATTTGCTTTCCGGGTCACTGGGAGCAATCAGGCTGAGCAAAACTGGTTTCCGGCTTTGGTTGCAATACCAGAGTAATGTATATCTTGAGAGAAATGAATTTCGCTCACGTTATGCATATTGTCAAGGATGGTCGCATACAGTTGATGGCGGCACTTTAAGTAAGGCTGTTGGTGGCGGTTTCATGTGTCACTAGTGACACCTCTCCTGTGCCCCAAGACCAAAGTTAGTAGCAATTTTAAATGTTTTCCATAATGTCTCCTTTTTCTTCCTTTACCTTGTAATGAGTTTGTAAGGCATGAAAGAGTCCCATTACCTAGAGTTGGGTTTTGGTGGACTTGTAACTGACTTATGTCAGGTTTTTTGATAACTTGTATATAAATTTGAAGTTGTTTGAGTTTTAAGCAGAGCGTAGATCTGAAGACAAACTCAGTATAAGCAATCCAAGCAGCGTTTTATATTTGGAATTCCTGTTTGTAGCTAAGAACTGAACCTACATTGACCCCCATTTAGTTTTTATACATATTCACATCCCCTTTCTCTAACAAAATATTTACTCACATACACGTTACTCAAACTTACGCATATTTAGAGAAGAAAGGTAGACTGCACGACCATCAAACAAGCACATTTAGATTTCCAGGTTGAACTTTTGACTTCTCAGATCCGTTTCAGCTTCATAATGTACTTCTTGATGTCCTGCACATGATTTTAAACAAGGATGTGTGAGGTTTTTAGTACAAAAGCCAATCTAGCCTATAAGCTTTGGCCTCAGGTACTCGTGATAAACACCACAGATGAGCAAGTGTCCTGATAAAGAAATCACAGTCGTAAGATGATTGACTAATAAATCATCAAAAAACCATCAAAATTGGAGACCACAAACTCGTGTGGTGCATGCATTACAAATACGCCAAACAGGTGTTCTTGTTTAGCAATTCACATATTATAAATCTAAATCGTAAATTAAGATAAGAACCAATTAGAACCGTAGATGAAGTGCAGTACATTCCTTTTCTTAAGGGGCAATTAGGGTTTTCGGTTCTGACCTGTAGAACAAGAAATAAGTGGAGATCAAAAACCCCCAATTGCTTTTTCTTTTTTCATTTTCAGTCAGGGTTTTGCGATAGAGAAGAAAGAAAACTAAAAAATCAGAGAGAGTAATGGCGAATCCACAGGCAGTAAACTTTCTCACAGGCTTAGCTAAAGCTGCATTTTCTCTCGGTCTCGGTGCTACAGCAGTGAACTCGTCTCTTTACACAGTTGATGGTGGTCAAAGAGCTGTTCCGTTTGATCGATTCAGGGGAGTTCTTGATGAAACAGTAGGAGAAGGAACTCATTTCTTGATTCCATGGTTACAAACACCTTACATATTTGATATTCGTACTAAATCCCATACTTTCTCATCAGTTTCTGGTGCTAAAGATTTGCAGATGGTTAACCTAACTCTTCGTTTGTTATCTCGTCCTGAAGTACCATCTTTACCCTCAATTTTCAAAACCCTTGGTACTGAATATGATGAGAAAGTTTTACCCTCGATTGGTAATGAAGTATTGAAAGCTGTGGTTGCTCAATTTAATGCAGATCAGTTGCTTACTGAAAGACCTCATGTATCTGCTTTGGTTAGAGAGTTTGATCAAAAGAGCCAAGGATTTTAATATTGTTCTTGATGATGTTGCTATTACACATTTATCATATGGTGCTGAATTTTCTAAAGCTGTTGAACAAAAACAAGTTGCTCAACAAGAAGCTGAGAGATCTAAGTTTGTTGTTATGAAAGCTGAGCAAGAAAGGAGAGCTGCTATTATTAGGGCTGAAGGAGAAAGTGATTCCGCTAAGTTGATTTCTGATGCTACAGCTGCTGCTGGTATGGGATTGATTGAACTTAGGAGGATTGAAGCTTCAAGGGAGATTGCATCCACATTGGCTAGGAGTCCAAATGTTTCTTACCTTCCTGGTGGTAACAATATTCTTCTTGGGTTGAACCCAGGTCGTTGATTCGATTCGGTAATATCTCTTTCTTGTGTTTGGTAGTTCAGTTTTGAGTGTTGATTTATTTTTTTATTTTTTTTGGTTTGTGCTTAATTTTTTTTCAATTGATGGTTGCCATGTCTTGATTGGAGAATTATGATTGGTTTGTTAGAGCTAATTGTTTTCAGTTGATTACCCTGTGTACTTTTAAAGCTATGTTATGATTGTTAATGTTGTTTGGTGTAGTACTACTGGATTATTTAGAGAAGGACCAACATGCTTTAGTACTGTATTAGTGGAAGAATTTGTTTTGGGGATGGAGTGTTACAAATGATTTGTAGTTATTTTTTCTGTTTCATTTATATTGCTGAACAGGATTAGCAGAAGTTCAATTGAAGAACAACCAGGATTTAAACTTTGTCAGAATTAATGTTACCTTTTAGAGAAGTTTGTGTGTTTAATATTTTGTTTGTTATCTTCCATGTTAACCAAGAGTAGTTCTTTTTCTCTTGCTTCCCTCTTCAGTTTCTTAGATTCGATCTCCATGGCTTTTGTCAGTGAATCAATCTTTCTCATAAGTGCCTACAAGTAAATCAAAGAAAACACTGAGAACATGTATGCATAACTAGCTGTAAATATAATCTGACGCCGCACTTATTTTTTATCCTTAAATCTTTACTCTTTACCTTGATTTCTTCCTCTTTGGCGTTCAAAGTGCCATCTTTGTGCTCACAACGCTTTCTTAAATTAACGACCTCTTTCTGTAGCCTGTCATACAGAAATCCTGAAACCACATCTTCACCACCAGCATCTATGCTTTTATTATGTTGTGTTCCGACTTCGCTGCACCCTTTGATTTCTCTTTCTGTTGGAACGGATGCCTCAACATCGATATATGTATCAACAGTTGGATCAGAATTTGGCTTCACTTCTGCATTTTCCTTTTCGGAACTGTCAACGACCTTGCTTCTGGATGCCCATAAGCTCTTTCTCCGCATATTTACTACAGAACCATTTTTCATTTTCAAGCTATCTGCTCGTTTTAGTTTTCCAATAGACTGCGCTGCTTCTGCTCCCACAATTTCCTGCTGTACTTGTGAGCTTTTATTCACATTAACTGGACCCCTGGGCTGTGATGTTGATCTCTTTCTTACTCCGGTGTTATTGAGGAATCCTAAGACATGGTTAGACTTTTCAGCCTCTCCGGAACCACAAGAAGGATTGGATGGATTAGAGGTACTCGGCACATGCTTTAATTCTTCTTCCAGCGTCTTTAGCCTCATCTTTAGTTTATCCTGATGGATGGATGAAATTTTAATATACATGGAAGGTTCCTATAATCAAACAAGATTAGATGATAAGGCGACGAAAACTCACCTTGAGCTGTATTTCAGCTTTAGCTGTTCTTTCTGACACAGCTAGCTTATCTCGTAACCGTTGTATCTCTGCCTAAAAATACAAGAGAGAATTCATGTACCACACAAAGCGTGATTCTTTTAAAGAGAGTACTAGAGCTGAATTTTAAGAAGTATCCATAACACATTAATTGGAGAAAATAGATTCATACAATCATGTTCGAAGGAAACAGATACCTGCAAGAACCTTCGATCTTCAAGCCACTGCTTAACAGGCATAACTTTATCGCTCTCATCCTTCCAGTCATTAGCAACCACAGTTGCAACACGATTTGCCGTGACTTTAGCTCTAGCTAGCTCTCTCTCTAGAATCTTTTTTTCATCCTGGAAAATATGACAACAATCAAGTAATTTGATGCTCATCCCACACCCTTAAATTACAAAGCCTTCTGAAAGGAAAACTAACCCGCATAAAAGTGTTAAGCAAATAAGAAACTTACACTTAATTCAGAAATCTGACGCTGACAGTCACGTACAGCATTGGCAGCTGCACCACCAGCTAGAATCGACTCCTCCAGTTCTACAATAGTTTGGCTAAGCTTCTCAACCTCAATAACCTTTTGCCGGTAAGACTTATCAAGGAGTTTATTTTCTTCCTGCATAACCATTTATGGGCATATTCAAATTTTGTCAGACATTTACACTGAAAGAAAAAACTTTCACCAGAAACAAAGAAGGTCGGGCAGGTGTAGCCTACCTGGCATATCTCAGTCCGTCTCTTCAATTCCATATTTTGATTTTGAACCTCCTCTACTATTAAAGCACGTTCCAAAGCACTTTCAAGTATCTTTTCTGCTTCAAGAAGAGCCAACTCCTTCGACTTAGTAAGACGTTCCAAAGCCTTCTTATCTTCACGAAGTTTAATTATCTGAAAGAAAGCAAAATGATAAGAAATGTCTCATACTGAGCAACTAAATATTGTAAAGAGCTTTAAGAACCTTTAGACAATTTCGTACCTCGTGCTTATACATTTTAATGTCAGCTTCGAGGGGTGCAATGACAGCCTCAATTGGGACCGAATTCTCATCTTTTTGATTTGCATGAACCCTTCTGAGACTTCCTTCTGCGGCAAATTGTGCAGCCAATGCTTCTTTCTTTTCAATTGTCAATTTCTTGATTTCAAGATTCTGCAATCAATTGAATATTGTGCTTAACATTAGCAACTCATTACCCAGCTTAAGCCAGTAACAGTTGTACTAGATTTGACAAGCAATAAAAATTTAGGAACCTTTTGTTCGAGAAGGTTTTCGTATCCACTAAGCTTCTCATCGAGCCTTTTCAGTTCATTGCTCAGCTGACCAAAAAATACACACACATATTAGTTTCTTAAATCGGTGCAAACAACCGAATACGATACGATAAATTTGCGTTTGGCGTTTATAACTCGTAGCTACTTCAACTTACCTCCTCCATTGCCTTGTCTCTCAGAACTTCAGTCAATTTCAAAGCTTTGATTTCAGCATGGGCAACTCCAAGTTCGCGATCTTTTTCTGGCAAAGAAGAATCGTATACAACGTATGGAATCGATTCAGATAAAAGATAATAAAATTTAAGTTTGAAGGTTATTCATTTCTTAAGATACCATGACAACCACAAACCCATATAATGCACACAAGTTAAACTAACAAATAACGAAATGAAACTAACAAATAAAGAAATGAAAAAGAAGACAAATAACGAGAGAAACAGAACCTTTGAGCTGGTTGTCTAATCGATTGAGTTCAATAAGGACAGGGTCTGAAGAAACAAGAAAAGGCTCTTCTCTGTTTGATTCATCAAAACCCACCATTTTTCTGTGCTTGCAGAAATGCAGAAAACTCACAAAAGAAGAAGAAGGATTAAATATAGGAGGGAAAACCAAATTAGTAAAATGATGGGGTTTTCATGAAGTAGACTAGACAGAGAAAAGATAGCGAGTACATCTTTATTAAGGAATTGACCGCAAAGACTGGAAACTACTAATAGAAGATCCTTTCCTTGCTGTTAAGCAACAAAGCCGGCAAAGCCGGTTTCGCTGATCATATATTTAACTGCACCCAGTGGCAAGAATCAGACGGCTGATATTATTCTTACACTCCATTTACATTTTGCAGAGTCCCCACCAAGTTTATTTCGAGGTGGATATGTGTGCTCAGTACTCAACCCCCTTTACAAACATTACCAAAAAAAAACAAAATATGACCAACCGAAGGTCCCAAACACCATGCACCTACAAGACGCATACCACTCAACAAACCCTTATCAACGCCACACTACTGCTTTCCGCCCATTATAAAAACACTAACAACCTTAGGATCCAAACCAACAGAACTACTTTTACATGAGAACCACCGGGACCATGACATGAGTCAAAATGTCACTTGACAAACGATTATGGTGGGCATTTGAGCTCAATATCCCACCTTTTAACTACTAAATTGGTTAGTCAGTCACTCAGTCCAATTTTAATGTATGTTTCCCCTGGGAGAAATAGCGTTTGTAGCTTTTTGTATCGAGTCAAACTCGCAAACAGCTATTCTTATTTTCAAGACCGGAAAAAGTCTCTCACCATGCCGGTCAAATTATACCATGATCGCAATGCGATATTGTTATCACTTACCACCAGTTTATATATACCGTATATATTCCCAGAACGGGTAAAAGAACAGGTAAAATTAGAAAAGTGAATGACCTTTTTTTTTTACACTCAGATCATATTACATTGTGGTTAGGTATAAAATTTTGCTTTGCGATGTAATCTGCTGCAGAATTATACTTCTTGTTTTTTATCAAAACAAAAAAAAAGATATAAAATTTTGGAAATTCTTGGCTTTGGTGTGAACAAAAATCACTTGGTATGTTTGGATGCCCAAAATTCTGAAATTAGTTATCTGAATTTTGTATATTGAGTCCCTCATAGTGCTTCCACCTTCTCCTTAAGCCGTGTTGAACCAACTTTACTCGTGGAAATTTTATAAATCCACCCCCCCCCCCCAAATACCCCTGAGAACTTCACAATACCTCTGAAGGGTATATTTTAAGTTTTCAGAGCATAGTTTTTGGCTTATCTAAAATTATATTAAGTCAATTCAATCTCCGGAGGAGCTTGGGTGGACATTTTCACGCGTCAAGAACATGCTAGTTCATTTTCATTATCCAAAAAAGTACTAGTTCATTTTTATTATCCACTTAAAAAAATACCCTTTCAGGATATTTAAATAAAATGGACAGGGGTATTTGTGAAGGCCTTATATTATAGGGATATTTAATTAATGTTCCCTTAAAACTATTAATGTTCATAGTCACGGAAAATGATTAAAATATAAAAATTAGAGGATATATTACCTCTGACCCATTAAAAATGCATTTTTATCTTTTAAAATTTTGACTTAAAATAGATACAATTTAAAAGAAAAAAAGAAAAGGAAAAGACCCACTTTTATAGGCCGGAAAGGAGTGTTATTTTTGGATGCGGGGGTTTCCATATATGCAAGTTTTATGCTTCGGAGTCCAAGTTTAAGCTAACCAATGAAGCAAGATAAATTCAAATCTAGTAAAAGTAGACACCATTTAGAGATCATCCAAATATTAACATGAAACTTACGTAACTCTATGACCTTTTCAAAATTTCAAAGATATAGGAAATTCAACAACAATTTAAGGATCCAAAGCAACAAATGATGAAAAGTTTATTCAACAATGTGTTGTGAAGAATCTAAGTCTTAAGTAGCAAATTTGCAATGATAGTGTCACTCATCAAGGTAATAATTTGAACACTTTAACTGTTGCCTCAAATCCAGAAGTAGAGCAAAAGAATGATAATGTTGGTGTTCCCGACGAAGGGAGCCAAACAGAATATACTTTGAAGAAAGCTGGTGAAACTTTTGAGCAACAAGAGGTAAATAAACCTTATTCTAGTCGACTTTTAGACAGTGGGAACAGAAACTCAACTCCGGGTGATAAAAGTGACGTTGATAGTGTTTGACATGAAGATAAGAATGTTGCAAGTTTATGTATTTTGAAGAGGCTCGTTAGACAGATTTATTTGAGGGGGAAGGTGAGTTTATTCACAAAGAGGCACAATCAGATGATCAATCTCCTATGCAAGTTAGTCATAGATGCTAGTGTCGATACAAATAGAATTGAAACAAAGTTTCTATGGTCGCTTGTATTGGAGAATATGGTGGTCGAGGAAACTCCTGAAAGAGCAACATTAATCTCTCATTCTTTTAATGGTTTTAACCTATTTCGTACGACTCTAAAAAGAAAATACTAAATTAAAACAAGAAATTTATTTGAAAGCTCCTACAACAATTCCTGAATTAAACGCTTTGGTTGAGCTCGCAGATGTAATTTTTTTTCGTGAATTCTGATTATTTTTTCTTTTCTACTCTTTCTCTTGAAAGTTATGGTTTTTCTGTTTTCTTCGATGAATTCCTCCGAAGGAGTTTTTCATAAAATTTACAGTAACAAAAAAGAATTACATATATAATGGGGATAGGATCAGCTGAAATGGTTATTTTCACATTATTTCAAAATTTCGATGCTAAATTTATCATGAAACCCAAACTACAATGAAATTGAAGCTAATTTTTTGGACATATGTTCCTTGTACAAAGCTCCATACTCAAGCTAAAAATCACTACATTGCAAGATTCCAACTTTCCCATCAACGTTGTAGACGGTGGTTTTTATGCGTCTAGGATTATGCTCATTTTTATAGGATTTAAAACACTCTAATAAAAAAATATCACCGAAACATTAACTTTAAATTCACTATTATTCGATTTTTATAAATAATTTAACACCAAAATTATAAAATAATGTGAGAATAACCATGTTAACGTACGGCTTTTTTTCCTTCTATAATATACCAGTATTTTTTTTTTCAATTTGCAATCATGCAGGATAAGAAAATCCATTAAATTTTAATTTTTTTCCGGACTATCCGTAAAGTTACAATGCAAACATGATTGTAAACATGATTCCATTGCATGGGGGAAAGTGGAGGGAACCATAATGATCAATTATGCTAACTAAGCAACACAAATAGATCATCCGTGACGAAACAGTTTTAACCAAATTTATCATCAAGTTAATTTGTAAAAACTAAAAGAAAAATATGGTTAACATTGAGAAGACACGTTTGCTACTTTTGAATTTGTCAAGATCATAAGTGTGACTAGATAGAAATTCTAAGTTCACTAAATCATAATTTTCATTGCTTAAACTTTAAACCATCCTTAAACCCTATTTTGTCAAGACAAGAGATTAAAACAAAGAAAAAGAGGGATTTGTAGGATTACGATTTGAAGGTGAAGAAACTCGAAATGAACTTCAAGGAATAAGAAAACACAAAACAACAACCAATATGTCTACATCTCAATCTTTCTGGCCGTGCAAGTATTCGACATCCATTCATTGAAAACAAAGGAAAATAGTTGTATGGATTCCAAGCATTAATATATATATATATATATATATATATATATATGCAGTGCTTTGAAGTCTTGGACACGGTAGTAGGACACCAGTTGGCATCCCAAAGCTTGCAACTAAGTGAATTTGTTTTTGAGTAAAGGCGACAAAGGAAAGATTCCACAGTCTCACCAACATCCTTCCTTCATTCATAGTATGGAGATTGTAGAGAAACCATGACAAGAGAACACATCAGCAGCTAAGCTAACCAAAGAAAACTTAAAACCATCAAGAAAACAAATGCTTAATTATTCTTTTTAATTTTTGATTAAGGGGAATGTAACTAAAGTTTTGATGTTTAGTTTATCTACCACTAATAATGCGTTTCACACTAAATAACAATAATTGTTAGTAGTAGTTTTGTGTGAAAGTGATGTTAGAGATGTATAACAAGATGAGATTATGGGTTTGTCTTCGTTTTTATCTTAATTAACAAAACGATTGAATGGTTCGTATTGGTTTGGTGTTAGGTAAGTTGAGATTAACATTCGCTAAACCTAATTGTGTCTTTTGATATTTAAGTGCTATATCCTTCCCTTAAACAAAATGTATCAGTTCTTGGGAAGATAAGTAGATCGCATTATTGATCCGTACGTAGACGTGGATCGGAAAATGACCGTGTCTAGTTTCCAAAACCAACCCACTGAAAATTTATTGTTACCAAGTCCTGAACTTGCAGAGATTATCGAAGAAGATATCTCAGTCCATGTTAAAGAACGATTTTTTTTTAGGTATGATGATTTTTTTGAGGGGATCATGGTTTTATTAGGCCACCTTCCCTATATTTATAAGGGTGTCTTAAAGCATTGAAATGACTAACCTATCCTTAACCTAATTTAATTTAAAATCAACCCAATAACCATATATATATAATCACCACCTCCTCCCACCACCACCTTCACCATTGCCGATTACCACCACCACCACCTCCGATTATCACCACCACCAACCACCGATTACCACGACCACCACCGCCCACCACCACCGATTACCACCACCTCCGATTATCACCACCACCAACCATTGATTACCACCACCATCTCCGATTACCACCACCACCAACCACCACCACCACTATATATATATAGCTTAATTTAAAACATTAACAAAGATATTCTCACAAACCCATTACTTGTCATTCGTTTTTGGTTGAATAAATGAGAAGTAATCATTAAAATGAGTTGAAAATGGAAGTTGCGGAGAGGTTTAATGGAGGGTTTTTTTTCAGAGAAAAGTTCGGTTATCACGAATTAATTTTTTCTTAACCTAACTCAGAGTTCGGTTGATTCGCAAAAAAAATACGTTTAACCGAACTCCTTGTATTAGAACAACGTAAGTCCATAAGTTCGGTTCCTTCGCAAAATAAGGATATCACCGAACTTTAGTTTATGAAAATAATGAGAAGTCCACAAGTTCGGTTCGTTCGCAAAAATATTAAGTTTTCTTTGTAACCGAACTCTACTTTTGAAACTTCGTAACCGAACTCTACCTAATTCGCCAAGAAATAAATTTCGTAGTAACCGAACGTTTTCCTAATTGCATATATGCATATATAAGCCCAGTTCGGTTGATTCGCAAAATATGTTGAAGTTTGCGAACCAACCGAACTTCTAACACTAGGTTACTTTTAACCTGCAGTTCGGTTGGAAACTTGGTTGCGTTGTAGTTTGCGAACTAACCGAACACACAAGATGTACCCAAATAAATTGTTAAGTTCAAAGTTCGGTTACCTACCATTTTATCCTAGGTAACCGAACATTACAGTGTACGACCAAAACCTCCATTAACGAGCGAGTTCGGTAACCTGCGTGTTTGGAAAACGTAACCGAACTACACTTTCAGGTGTGTTCGGTTACATGTTCTTGACATATGGTAACCGAACTGGCCCAAATCTACATAAAAAATTTCATTTTTTTTTTGAAAGTTTGGAGCAATTCAACCAACATTATCTAAGTTTGAAGCATACATGGGTACCCAAATACCCTTCCTCCGGTTGTGGTTGGTAAAATCCATCGTTTTTCATGTTTTCCTTCTTCATCTTCTCTAACTTTACTCTCTCAATAATTCTACTTCTTTAAAAAAAAACCATCTGATTTTTTTATCTCACTAATTATCTTTAACTTAATCATCTCACTAATCATTACACTAACTATTATTAACACTAAGTTATCATCACCCAAAATTAATCAGGAGGGTAATTTAGGTATTAATATAAATATCTAGATAAGGGGTGACCTAGATTTACTTCTAGTGTCTTTACCCAAAATAAAATCATGGTCCCCCCCAAAAAACCATAGTCTCCAAAAAATCGTTCCTGTTAAAATTCTCGGACCAGGAATAATAAGCCCAAGCTAGTGGTTAACCATTTTGTTTGGCTATAATTTCAATATACCGTAAAAACTCCATATATTAATAAACTCTATATATATTAATAAAAACTCACACTCTCAACCTGGGCCAGTTATAAATAGTAATAACCTCCACATTTTAATAGTAATAGATTTTCTTAGTCCCAGTATAAGGAATTTACCTCCATATATTAATATAATTGACATTATATTGGAAACTTATAGATCTTGTTACATCAAAATATAAGGTAAAATAAAATATTTATCTATAGTTGTTTTAGACAAGGATGTAACTTGTTGAATTGTCATCGCATCTTTTATTTTGAGGATGTGTAAGATCTCATTACTATTGACACCTTCTTGTTGAAGCCAAAATATTTCCAACTTTTTGAGCATATTTAAAACTTTTTAGGCTGAAGCTTTTAGTATATTCGTACTATCATCATCAGGATTATCTCCATCCACTTGTTATCTAATTCCATCGATGATTTATTCTTCGGTTAAAACAACTTCATTTACAATCCCATTAAGAACGGTTATCTTTGATGTTCCGAAAACATGCTCTTCAATTCGTTTCAAATATCTTTTACATACATTGAATTGGTTAGACAAGTATCGAAAAATTCTTAAAGGTCTTATAAGTTTATACATAGATATATGTATTTGTGTATTGAGACTACAAATATGTATGCACGTTATCCAATATCATTTACATACTTTGAATTATCAAAACAAAAAAAAAAAATTGTATACCTCCCTATATTAATAAACTCCATATATTAATAATTTGGTGAAGTCCCAAGGCTATAAATATATGGAGTTTTTATTGTATATAGCTAAGCCAAGAGACTGCAAACAAAGTAACCACTGCAACCCTCCTATTTCGCATAGCCTATTGGGATGGAAACTCATTTTTGTCGGAACAGTAGAATATGGAAGCTGAGTTTTTACGTTATGTCCACTGTGTTAAACTTGACCGTTCAGAAACTTATTTTTCGTATTTTACGTATAAAGTATTAGGAAAAACGAGGATTTTGCACCTTTCCTTCTTCACTTTTTCGTTCTTTCATTCCCACTATATTCTCCCCTTTTCGTCTAAATCTAAAGTGAGACGAATTTATTGTTATTGTGTTTTTAGACTTTTTGCATAATGTTGTTTTGTTGTTGTTGACGATGTACGTTTATTATTCGTGGTATATTCCATATTCTTCTACTTATAATGTAGGTTAAAAAAAATATCTCAAATTTCAGCTATGCTAGTAAGCAAGTTGCGATTTCTAACTTGTATACGAGAAAAAGTGGTTATCAACAACCCCAACCACAGTCTCAACCACAGAATCCAAGCCGTAATATTGATGAGAAGTTGAACGTTGTGATGCAAGGAATTACATCATTGTTTCAACAAAATCAGCAGAAGGCCGATTCTGTTATTAAGGATTTGCATACTAAAATGGGGCAGTTGGCAACCGATATGAATTTATTGAAGGCTCGGGTATCCTCTAAACTTCCATCTTAACCCTTGTTAATCCATAGAGCATGTTATTGCAGTAATGTTGAGAATTGGAAAGCAGTTAAAGCCAAATCAACAGAGACAGATTGTTGATGACTTAGATCAGGAAGAAGAGACGAAAACTGAGCCTAAAGAAAAGCCAATTCCATCCCGTCAATCTAGGGTTTCGGTTCCTACACATATTATACCACCTCCTTTTCCTAGTCATTTTTCCAAGTCTAAAAATCAAGATCAAGATAAAGAGATATTGGACATCTTCAGCAAGTTGGATCCCGTTTATTGAGGCCATCAGAATGGTACTCAGTTGGGCCAATTTTTTGAAGGAGTTGTGCACTAAAAAGAAAAAGTTGATGGGTAATGAGGTAATGGGTGCGGCGAAATATGTTTCGTCATTTATTCAAAAGAAAATTCACCTAAATTAAAAGATCCTGGTAGCTTCACTATACCATGCACTATTAGAGCATTGCTCGGTCGAACTCGCATGCGTTGCTATCTCAAGCATGCTTGTCAAGTTTAGTTGTCAAAAATATATGTCTTGATTTCTAGACTACTTATAGCTAAGTCTTGGACTAGGACAGTTAAGTGTAGTTGAGCTCCAGACTCCACGACGATCATCTTAGGAAGACGAAGAACTACTCAAGGAACCAGTGGAACTTCATCCGACTAAAAAGTATGTGGAGACTTGAACTTATCTATCACTCAAAAGTCTACCTCTTTATCTCCTATTCTTGAGACAAAGTCGTATAAGTATGATAGTTTTCATACATACACATTTGCTATTTCGAGCCGAGTTTACTCGCCTATCTTTTTCTCGAAATATGTGTTGGTAAGCTTTCGCTTTAACCACTTTTCATCTTAACCCGTGACGAAAGTCATGATGACGTTTCAACCTTGAAAATAGATTTGATGACGATAGTTGTGAATAACGACTGTTATAACATTATAGAAGAATGTTTCAATGATTGAAATGTAGAGTTGAGATTACGTAACCAACTATGGATATAAGCATATATAGTGTGTTCGCACATTAGTGTATAAATCCATGTACCGAAAACCAAGTGTATGCATATGTGTGCATACGGTATTGGTGAAGGAGACAGGTTGGGTATGCGTACCAGCGGAAGTTTTGGAACCGAAAATTTCAACTGAGTTTGTAAGTTTGCAAACTGTTAAACCAGTCACCTTAGGTACGCATACTCGTACGCGTACCCACAGAAGTTTTCGGACAAAAATTTCTTCTGAGTTTCTAAACTCAAATCCGGTAGCTATCGTACACGTACCCGTACGCGTACCCAAGCTGGTTGTATTTCTCCAATCGGAAGTTCATGAACTTAAACAATAAATCAATAAGGAATGCAATCTTTGCAAACCGTGGCTATATTGTTCATGAATTGATTCAAGTGAGCCAAATCGATTTTGTTTCAATTGTGTCTATTCATAAAGATCTAAGCAATTGAACAACTCTTCAACTAGTTCTTTTGAAGTCATTTGAACTAGTTGTGAAGAAGATGAATACGGTTAATATGAAAATGCTCATATGGCTAACCATTGGTTAACTGTTTGTGAACCAACTAAGTGTACACATTTAGGTACAATTACTCAAACCTAAATAAAATACATTTCATTTGTGTGTGACAAGCTAAGTTCTAATCTAACGGTTGAAAGATATTAGCTTGGTTAAATCAGGTTTTTCATCTAACGGTGAATATTGAATGCTTTGTTACCAAGGTAACTTAGATTGCAAACCCTGATTTGAAAACTATATAAAGGAGACATCTAGCAACTGGAAAAACTAATCCCCACACCTCTTGTGTGATACTAGTTGGTTTTGCTAGAGTCGGTTCTCCTTTAACCTTAGGTTTCTTCTCGAGACCCTGTAGGTTAACGACTGAAAGACTTCATTGGGATTGTGAAGCCAGACGAAACTACTTCTCTTGTAGTTGAGCGATCTGATCTTGCCATTTTTTATCGTACGAGTTCAATTGAATAATTTACTTGAGATTATATCTCTGATAGGGAAAGATAAAAAGAAATCACAAGTATCTTCGTCTCATCGTTTGTGATTCCGCAATATTTAGTTTCGTTACCATATGATTTAGATTATTGTGAGGTGATTGATAATTCTAGGTTGTTCTTCGGGAATATAAGTCTGGGTTATCGATTGGTTCTTGTTCACCTTGATTTTTTCAAAAGACGGAACAAAAATCTTAGGTTTATCTGTGCGAGACAGATTTATCTATTATCGTAGACTTTTCTATGTGATACAGATTTGTCTATTAAAGTCTTCGACTTTGGGTCGTAGCAACTCTTGGTTGTGGGTGAGATCAGCTAAGGGAATCAAGTGTGTAGCATCCTGCTGGGATGAGAGACGTAAGGAGCGCAACTGTACCTTGAATCAGTGTGAGATTGATTAGGGTTCAATTACAATCCAGACTGAAGTTAGTTTGTAGTAGGATAGTGTCTGTAGCGGCTTAATACAGTGTGGTGTTCAATATAGACTAGGTCCCGGGGTTTTTCTGCATTTGCGGTTTCCTCGTTAACAAAATTTCTGGTGTCTGTGTTATTTCTATTCCGCATTATATTTTTTTATATAATTGAAATATGACAGGTTGTGTGTTGTATCGATCAATTGTGAAATCCAACCTTTGGTTGTTGATTGGAAATTGATTGATCCCTGGATATTGGTCTTTGGTACCGTCCAAGTTTATATCTCTTGTATTTAATAAAGACTCACAGATTTCTATTTGCTTGAGTATAGATTAAATCAAGAGATCGAGATATTAACTCCTTGATATACTTTTTATTAAGATTGAATCTGACTGTCTAGTTGATTCTCTTAAAAGTATATTAGAATTAGTCCATACAGATTGTTAAGCGAGATATTGGGTGTGGTTATTAGACCCCCGCTTTTTCATGCACAATTGGTAAAACTAGGTTTACAAATGCTTTGCTAGATTTAGGAGCATCTGTTAATGTTATGCCTGCTTCAATTTATGATTCTCTTAATCTTGGTCCTCTCAAAAAGACCGGTGTTGTTCTTCAACTTACTGACTGATCTAATGTTTACCCAAAAATGGTTGTTGAGAATGTTGTGGTGCAGGTGAACGAGTCAATATTTCCATTGGATTTCTATGTTTTATACATGAATTATGCAAACTCATCAAAGTCGACACCCTTGTTGTTGGGTAGACCATTTATGAGGATTGCTGGAACGAAGATTGATGTCCAAAAAGGCACCTTAACCATGGAGTTCGATGAAGAAGCCGTACACTTCAATATAATTGAGGAGATAGGTATCCAAGTGATGTGAGCTCATGCTTTTTAGCTAAATTAATCGAAGTTGGCTAAAAGTACCTGAAATGCCAAGTCGGGCTGACGACGTTAAACCAAGCGCTACATGGGAGGCAACTCATTGGCCTCTATCCCTTTTGTTTTTATTTATGTTTATAATTTTCTTAGCATATTTTGCATTCCCATCTTAAATTTTACAAAGTCTTATATCTATAATGAAAGTCTTGACGAAAACTATTTCGTTAGAAAAATTCTGTCTGCGCACCTTGTGCCAAAATAGCTCTTGAGACTTCATTTGAAGTCCGATTTGAGTGGTTGACCCAACTTTCAAAGAGGGCAGATCATCTTTATTTCCAAAAAGAAAATATTAATTTAGAGTCTGTTAAGTTGGACTGACTAGCCTGGAAATTTGAGTTTCGGTATTTTCCAGAATTTTTATCAGACTGCGTGTCTGTCAATCCGGAGGCCATATTTGTCAGACCATTTACTGAAATACTGTATCCTTTTGACACATCATAGAAAAGACGTAGGCGAACAACTTTTTTGAGGATGTTTTTCCTAATCCCTTATCTAATTGTACCGTTTTCGAGTTTTATATGATGTTATGTCAAAAATCAGAAACTTCGGTTTTTGAATATTGAGGACAATGTGGGGTTTAAGTGTGGGGAAGTAGTTAAACATGTTTCACTAATATATTAGTATTAGTATTAGTATTCACTTTTGTAGGATATTTTTAATATTTTATATACTTAAAAAAAAAACTCTATGATTTCTTGGCTATTTGAAACTTTATCTTTGTAATTGCAGGAAATCCTACACTACACCCCTCACAAGATTTCATTAACATTCAACTCATTTTTGGATTAACAATCCTAATTTTATTGATGAATCTTTGAACAATCTTACAAGAAAAGATAAAGGAATCAAGAATAACCACTGCTCTAAATTTTCTCTCTCCTATTTACTTGCTTCTCACTCAAAAAAGATCTCTCCCCTTCCTTTACAACTGAACGACTATTTATAGGGAATTACATAGTGGATGACAGCTAATCTGTCCTTTATTTTCGGATATGACTTGCGACATTATCGCAACCTTATAGATATCAATATCGCAAAACTTCCTTATTTTCGCAGGACCGTCACACTTTTCTCATGATTTGGTTGATGTCGTTTACTATGTCGTTAGTTGTTCTGCGACACTGTTGTGTTGTGTTGTTAATAATTTCGCTGAGGCATTATTGCTGCGAGATTCTGATCCTACATCTTTCCTCTTCTCATATCTTCTCTGCGAAGTAGAGAACGATGTGAGAAATGCTGCATTTATCGATCACTTCATATTCTGCATTTATCACACGTATCCTTTCTCCCATCTATTTCTTGACACGTCTTCTGTAACCGCTGCTTTTCAACCGCTCACGTCTTTTCGCATTAATTGTGTTTATCTTCTCGAAAATCTCCTCTATATATACTCTTCTTACTCTCCCTTTTCTTCTTTTTTACTCTCTTTTTCATCTTCTCTGCAACTTCATCATTTTCTCCGTAAATTCCTCTGTTGTAATTTTTCTTCTATCTTCCTTCTTCAATCTTCTTAATTCTTCGTCCATTCCCATAGCCTATGTTCAGATATGCCTCCAAGCGGTCAAAAACATGAGAAAACCTTAAAGGATGTTCAAAAAGATCTTGCTGAGAAAGGTTTCACACTTTCTACCATTCCTGGTGAAAGTGCCAAGTCAATTCTTTCTATCAAACTTTTCTCTGATCAACATTTTGATGATTAATCAATCATAGTTTCGTTGGGTCAAATTCTCGCAGGTATCCCCATTCCTATTTATGACCCAGATATTCCTTTGTTCTATGATATTCTCGCTCACTCGGGATTTTCGCGAGCTATCTTCCAATTGAATGGGGATTGCATCCGTATGATGCTGAAGTTCGCTAACCGTGGTGCTGGTAAAGGATCCCTTTATTCCAAAGAACTTAGGGATCCTAAATTCGTAGATCTAGATAGTCGTTGAGAAGTATACAGTAGCGAATTTCTTCAAAAATTATGAATTAATATCCATGAAGAAAGAGAATACTCGTTGGGGTATTCGCTTGAAAATGAAGGATGTTATTGCTGAAGATAAAATGCTCATGCATGACATTGATTGGCATTATGGAATAAATAAAACCCCTCGCCAATCCAAAGATGATAAATGGTGCGTCTTCCCCTTGATGCTGAAAGGACCCTATATTGCTGGTTCTAATGTCATTCATGCGAATCTCACCGCTTATCGACCCTGTGTATTCTCTTGGACTGATAAAGTGAAAGACGTATATTTATTCTAATTTCGCCCACTTTATGTTTCTTTATTTATCTTTACTCTTTTGTTTGCTGATTCTTGCGACATTCTACGGATCCAGAAACTGAAAGATAGCTACCGCAGGACTGGTAAAGCCAATACCTTGCTAGCTCTTCGCTCATACACAGATGAGGTAAGAATTATTCTTTTATGATTTTAAATAATATATTGTTGCCTCTGTTTCTTATCTTCATTTGTGTGTGAAGGTTATTGCTGAAGTAGAAGAATCCACCAAGGCTGCGACGGCTGGTGATAAGGGTTCTGAAGATGATGAATCATCTGCATCCTCTTCAAAGAAAAGAAAGAGAGGGAATTCTCCTCCTCCTCCAGATGTTCATTTCCCTGATGGTTATGAAGATGATGAAGACAACAAATATGATGATGACGACTCTGCTGCGAATAAAGATTCTCTACCTGAATCCTCTATGGCACAGTTATCTGGTATCTTCTCTGATTCTTGGCAAAGTATGGGAGATAATTGCCTCGCCAGTATATGCAAAGTTCTCGCAACTATTTACGATACTCCTTTGTTGGATGGTGATAGTTCTCTTCGTGGAGTCTCCAGATCAGTGACTCCTATCTTCCTAAATTCCCTCAATAGTTTGGTATGCTTTCGTCTTTTTACTTCTTCATTATTGTGACTCAAAATTTATTTTTATTTTAATTATTTTTTGTATTTTCTTCGCAGGCTGGAAAAGCTTCTTTCGCTGTTGCCTCGGATTTGGAGAGGAGACGCGAAATTCTTGAAAAGAAGAATCTTCAATTTCGTACGAAGAATGAAGAACTGGAAACTGAAGCTAAAGGTCTTCGTGAGAATAACGAACAATTAGAAGCTGAAGTTAAAGTTCTTCGTGAGAAGAACAAACAACTGGAACCGACACTTTTTCGCAAAGGAACAAAATTTCTACTCTTCAAAAAGCTAATGATCAGCTCTATGGTATGCAATTTTTCTCCTTTCCTTTCATTCATTCATCCTATTGTCTTATCTTATTTGATTAATCCTTTTTGCAGACATTTATGGTCTTTCTGATGAAGCCATTCTTCTTCGTTCATTTCCCGATGCCCTAGATAATGACACTCTTCTTGAACATCTTAATAAATCTTTGAATAGTTTCTCTAATGATAAAATTTCATCTCTGCCTTTGAATGAACTTAAATCCAAATTTCTCCTCTTAGAGATTGATCATAGATCTAGTTTAGGTTTAGCCAACCAATTTAAACGTTTTTATATCAATTATAAAGAGAAGATCAATGAATTAAGAACCAAGATTAGCAAACTTATAGATGATAAAGATCGTATCTCTGATCAAGGTGTTAAGGCTTTGGCGAAATTCCAAGAGACTCTTCTTGAGGTTCAACTTGAACGAGATGAAGCCAATCGTCAAAATGTTGTGCTTAGCGAGAGAGAAAACCAAGTTCGTTCTCGTCTTCTCATAAATAGTGATGATGAGTTCGCTTGGGCCGCGACAATCTTGGATAACGCCGAAAAGATTTAGGTGTAAATATTAGTCTCCAAGTTGAGCATACAACCTTGATTAGAGATATGATTTTTGAGAGAGAAGGTCATTAACTGTTTTCCTTTATTAATCTTTGGTTTTTCACGAGTTTTTATCAAGTTATTGATTAATTGTTATATGCTTCGCAGGATCTGAAAGTAGATATCGCCAAAGAGTTGAGGAACTTGAAGCTGAAAAAGAGGAACTCGCAAAGAATCTTTCTTCTCACAACGACAAATATTTTAGATTAAAGAATCAAACCAACATCACTGTTTCGAACTTTAAGATCGACGCTCTGCATTTTTGCAATCAAACTATTCAAATGGTTTGTGATGACCATAGTATTCCTCACTCTGATTATCCTTGTCTCTTGGAGGAGATCCCAAAGAACATTCCTAGTATGACCATCTCTGATAGCGAAGCTGCTGATGAAGAATCTGATGGTGATGAAGGTTCTGATGGAGATAAAGGTTCTGATGCAGACGAAGAAGAGAATAAGTCTGATGAAGATGATGAAGGATCAACTAAGAAGTAGTCTTTGTTTCTTTCTTTGATATTATGTAATACTTGTACATTTATTCCTTCTTTTTGTATATTTGCGAATTCTTTTGGTTCCCCATATTCCTTAATATATGAGTTTCTTTCATTTCGACCTGCATTCATTAAAATAATTCTTCTTTGCAATACGGTTAATCAACATAATCATTAATTTTTGAATTTTTGCGTAAATATATCATGTGGAGACAAATAACATTTTCTAGTTTCATTCATTCCCATACTTGCCTCTGTTATTTGTATCCAAATGAGAGATTTTGCAGATTTTTCTTATTTTGTGCCTCAACTTCGCAGTTGTTTATGTATAATTTCGCAATCATATGCGAAGTGAATTTTGATTCTTTTCAAAATCCCATTCCTGTGTGGTCTTATTTTTCCTTCCTAGTTAAAGGTATTATTATGCCACCTCTTGTCATTGCGACAAAATCGCAGGACGTCTTCGCACTTTCATGCGAAAACCCATTGATCTCGTCTTATCTTTCTCTTTAGTATTTTTGCCTCTTCAGGATCGTCGCACAAATATGACAAGCCTTAATACCCTTGCGAATAAAAAGCCTCATGACATTTGCGTCTTAAGACACTTATCAGATCCCTAATGGAGGGTGCCGCCCTTATCTCCCCCCTGGTTGCCCCTTCAAGGAGGCGTACCTCTACCATACAAGGTTGGCTCCTCCCATCCGGTCTTAACAACAACCAGTTGTTTTCACAGCCTCTTATCCCTTTTACCCATAGGTTTTATGGTTATGAGACTGCACCCTAAGTGGGATTTTCTTCGGGCCGAGTGCAGTATAATCCAAGACTTGGCAAGAATGGCAAGGTACGCTCCAGACGCCCCTGGCACTCTTGACTCAACCGTGTACCTCGGCGCCTTGGTCAGATTCTACACTCCTTGGGAGAGTCCTTATTACCTTAGTCGCCCAACCTAAGTCATATGCTTAAGCTGAGAATCCATGGTGCCTCTCCCGGATGGGCTTTATTGACCCTAAATCTCCATGACTCAGGTTCCGGTGACGGTGTAGCCTTTCCCTGAGCCATGCAACAGGTACCCCCTTATATGACGTACTTTAGGTCTTACATTTTCCTCTTGCGAAATTGTATTCGCGAACTAGGGTGTACGCCATAAAGGTTCGCCCCTTTCTCTTTTGTCATTGTTCTCTGATTTTCTTTTATAGAATTCATTTATCTCTGCGAGATTCTCGCACATCATCACATCGTATTTGCACTTCTCAATCTCTTTTTTATCATTCAGTAAAATGTACTTTTTGAAAATTTTCGCAACAAATCAACCATTCATACACATCTTATTTTCTGCTACTGCTTCCTTGGTAGTGGTATGTTCACTATTTCTTATTCTTAGCTAGCATTAGTTTCGCAACATTTCTTCTTCTTTTCGTTCGATTGCATCCACCATCAATCTCTCACTTCTTTTTGTCTCTTTGATATTGCGTCGCCAACTTTCCTTCTTGTTTGCTCTTCCTTCGCAGGATTCTACCTCAGTTTCGTAACATTTCTTTCCTTCAACCCAATCTCCTTTTATGATTCCTACACCGCTGGGGTGAGGGAATTTGATGCACTGGTGGAAAGTTGAAGCTACACCTAGAATCCCATGTAGCCAAGGTCGACCAATTAATGCATTGTAGGGTGACTCTACGTCAACAACACATAACATGATTCCAAAAGATATTCCCTTCAATGGAATTCGCATAGTAACCTCCCTTTAGGCTTGTTGGCAGTACCATTAAAACCATATATCTTATATGTTGGTGGTATAAGATCATCATCTCTCCCTCCCATGGTTTTATAAGTATGATAGAATAAGATATTCACAGAGCTTCCGGTATCGATTAGAATCCTATTAATTGCCTATGAGTCTTCAGCTTCATCATCTTCATCTTCTTTCGGTTTTGGATTAATTTCTAATTTTACCACTAATGGATTGTCATGTACTTCTCCACCTTCAGGGACTTCTTCCGCGGTAAAAGAAATAGTCTGTTTCTGCCATTCCTCTAGCGGAGAGATTTTCGCAATATTCATAATTTCTCTTCCATCATTGTCTCTTGTGAACACTCTACTCAAAACATTGTCATGAAAATCTTCAATTGTCTTGTATGAATGTACGATAGAGTGACAGAATAGATTCTTTGCTTTTGCACCAACTTCTACGAAGAATGTTTCCTTTTCTTTTACCGTGTTTACTCTGTGATGTTCTAGTGGTGGTGGCGGAAATGGTTGAGATTGTGGATTCCCTATCATTCTCTTTATATTTCTGCAATCATTTGTATTGCAGAATAATTCTCAGAATATTTCTGCAATCATTTGTAGTATGTCCATGGAAATGATGATAAGAACAGAACTCATGATTCTGTTGCTTGGAGGTGGTTCAGTTCCCATGTTCCATGGTGTTGGTATATTCTCCATCAAAATTATAGCTTCCCATATTTTCTCCACGCTTGCATTTAGAGGTGGAATCTTGATCTCCTCCCACATTATCTTGTGGCTTCCCTGTCCTCTACGATAGTTTTGCCTCTGACCTTCATAAGTTTCTCGCGGCTGATCAAGTCTTTGAATCTTGTTATTTCCACCACGATTGTAGAAATTTCTTTCTCTTTCATAATCCTCTTGATATCGGCTTCCCATAGCCACCAGTTTCTGTTGATTGTTTCCCGTCACCTTTTCTTGTTGTCCTTGAGAAGTGCTCGCCATTGTGTTTATTAGTTTGGGTAATAAGCTTGTATTCGCTGCTTGTGAACTGGTATTCGCAACTAGGTATGATTCCATCTCATTTTGCCTTTCCTCTAGAGCAATATACTCTTCCTGAAGTTCTCGCAGTTCGGTCATTGTGATGGTGTTCTTGACTCTGAAAATTTGTACATATAATAGATTGGTTGCGAACATAGAATTTATAAATGACAAGATAAGATATCTCTCATCCACATGGCCAGCCATCTCACTACACATAGTCCTCCACCTTTTGGTCAGATGCTTCAGATTTTCGACAATCCTTTGTTTTAATCCAAACACATCTTCAATACCAGGTCGCGAAGAATTGTTACTTATATATGCCCCCAAGAATGTGGTCTGCAAATGATTGAAAGATGTTGTTGTATTTTTTGGTAGACCTTCGAACCATTTTAACGCCTCTCCTGTTAGACTGGATGCAAAATACTTGCACAATACGGTATCATGATTTTCCCACTGTAACATGCATCTCGCATAGGCTTTGATGTGTTGAATTGCACAAGATGTTCCATCAAAGATGTTGGTTAATGCGGGCAAATTGCATTTTGGAGGTATTTCTCCTAGTTGTACTTCTCTTGTAAATGGAGTTTTCGCAGCTTCTTCTATAACTTCATCTAATTGTCTTCTGCCTACTTCTCCTCTATTATTTAGCATTCCTCTCATTACTTCCAATTCTTTTAAGATTTGTTCATTTACGCCTAAATTTTGATCCATTGGTCTTTTTAATTTCGCCTCCCTTCTTCTGTGTTCATGTCTTTCTTCTCTCGCGAAATTTTGCATTTCTTCTTCATCATTCTCATTTCGTCTTCTCCTGCGATTCTCTTCCTCATCTCTATCTTGAATTCGCATATAATGATGTCTCTCATTTTCCCCTCCATGATTTTGTTCGTTTCTTATGAATTCCATTCGTTGTCTTTCAGCCCTCCTCTGTACTCTATCATATTCTTCATTGAGATTATCGTTATTCCGGTTTTGTGTACGCCTTCTTTCTCGATTGTCTTGATTATTCTGGCGAATCGCTTCCTGTAGCTCTTGTTCTTCCATTTCCGCTCTCAATCTTTCACGTTCGCGAGTTAAATATGCTTGTTCAGCAGAGTGTCTTTCAATTTCTTCTTCAATCGTTTGTTGATTTCTTTGAGATTCTCTCTCATGTAAAATTATCCTTCCTTCCTATCGATTTCCTTCGCCATCTTGATTATTTCGTCCCTGACGTTGTCCATTCTCTTGATTTCTATCATTTTTCCTATCATCAAAAGTTTCATTTTGTGGAACGTAACGATCATCAGTCATTTCTCTATCTTCGCGATGTTCTTCATTAGGATTTGGTATTTCTTATCGAATATTATTTCCAACATTAACTGTGGGTGAGTTTCGCCTCATCTCTCTTCTAGTCGATCTTGAATATGATCTTGTAGTACTTCTCGATCTTCTAATCTGTAGTCTCATATTTTCCATCCTCAATTCGTGATTTTGCCTTGTTAGATTTGCACGTTCTTCTGTCTCAGCTCTTCTTTCTTCATGTATTCTTTGTCTCAACGTTTCTAACGCTCCAATTTCCTCATCTCCATGAATTATTCCTTCATCTGCTTCTTGATTTCTCTCTACCTGTCTATGGTTCCTGGTTTGCTGCTCTTCTTCTACTTCTTCTGCTGAATTTGATCGCCAAGTGTGTACACTCACTCTATCATAATCTGTTGTTCCATTTTGTACCGGTGTTTGCTGAACTGGCGGTTGAACTTGATTTTCTCCATTATTTCTCCTTCTAGTAGATTCTCCCATTTCACTTCTCTCCCTTCCATCAAGTTTTTTACTTCTTCTTCTAGCAGTTGTCGGTTGTTCTGATACATTTCTCCTTCTAGCCATTCTTTCAATACTAACAAATTGTAAGAGATTATGTAAGTTTTTTCACCAATTACTTTCAATTCTAATAAATCACAATATTAATCTTCAACTTTTTCTAGAACAATCTTCAATCTTCAAACCCCCCCCCCCCCCTTCTAGCGCCATTGTGTAGTTGCAGGAAATCCTACACTACACCCCTCACAAGATTTCATTAACATTCAACTCATTTTTGGATTAACAATCCTAATTTTACTGATGAATCTTTGAACAATCTTACAAGAAAATATAAAGGAATCAAGAATAACCACTGCTCTAAATTTTCTCTCTCCTATTTACTTGCTTCTCACTCAAAAAAGATCTCTCCCCTTCCTTTACAACTGAACGGCTATTTATAGGGAATTACATAGTGGATGACAGCTAATTTGTCCTTTATTTTCGGATATGACTTGCGACATTATCGCAACCTTATAAATATCAATCTCGCAAAACTTCCTTATTTTCGCAGGACCGTCACACTTTTCTCATGATTTGGTTGATGTCGTTTACTATGTCGTTTCTGAAGTTGTTCTGCGACACTGTCGTGTTGTGTTGTTAATAATTTCGCTGAGGCATTATTGCTGCGAGGTTCTGATCCTACAATCTTTTTAAGGTTTTTGAGCTGATTAGGATGACACTAAACCTTTCAGGTTAAAATGATTCTTTTGGCTATAAAATACTTGTCATATCCGGTAAAAATTGATCTAATCTATTCATATGCAAAATTCAGTTGCTAGAAATAGCATGGTGGTCGTTGAAAAATCAATACAAGAACTTGTGCATGCATTACTCGTAATTTATCAATGTTGAATCACTTTCTTTTTATCTTTGTATTTTATATGCTTTCCTAAGTGATTTGGTGGGAATCTAGTATTACTTTTATGTTTTCGTGAGGATGAATCATTGGTTGACATAGAAGCCCCAAAGACGATGAAAACAAATCATATTGGTTGGTTATATGCAATTATTTGCAATTGTCTTATACACTCAAAAATGTGAGCCAATACATAAAAATCAAGCTTGATTATTACCGCATTACTATCATTTATAGCAAATCCAAAAGATTTGATGATGTGGTATTCGACACTTTGATAGCAATACGTATGTGTTCTCCATGTATCTTTCGCCTGAACAAGCGTGGAACGAAGGATCTATGGGAACCATCATGTAATATTCTAATAAGAAGCATGTGCTTAAAATCACAAGATCTAATCATGTTTTCGATAAATTCAGTGAAACCACATCATTCTTGAAAAAGCGGGGGGTCTAACAACACCACCCAATATTTCAATTAACAATCTGTATGGACTAACTCCGAAACACTTACTAGAGAATCAACTAGACAGTCAGACTCAATCTAGATAAAAGTATCTCAAGGAGTTAATATCTCTCTCTTGTTTTGATTCACTCAAGCTAATAGATCAGCGAGTCTATAATCAAACACAAGGAATAACTTGGACGGTACCAAAGACCAATGTCCAAGAATCAATCAATATCAATCAACAACCAAAGGTCGGATTTCCAATTGATTGATACAAACGCACAACCTATATTATTTCAATTATATAAACAAATATAATGCGGAAATAGAAATAACACATACACAAGAATTTTGTTAACGAGGAAACCGCAAATGCAGAAAAACCCCGGGACCTAGTCCAGATTCAATACACACTGTATTAAGCCGCTACAGACACTAGCCTACTCCAAGCTAACTTCGGACTGGACTATAGTTGAACCCAATCAGTCTCCCACTGATCCAAGGTACAGTTGTACTCCCTACGCCTCTGATCCCGGCAGTATACTGCGCACTTGATTCCCTTAGATGATCTCACCCACAACTAAGAGTTGCTACGACCCAAAATCGCAGGCTTTAACAATAAACAGATCTGTCTCACATAGACAAGTCTATCAAAGGATCAATTTGTCTCCCACAGAAAAACCCTAAAAGTTTTTGTTCCGTCTTTTGATAATAATCAAGGTCAACAGGAACCAATTGATAATCCGGTCTTATATTCCCGAAGAACAGCCTAGATTAATCAATCACCTCACAACAATCTTAATCGTATGGTAGCGAAACAAGATGTCGTGGAATCACAAACGATGAGACGAAGGTGTTTGTGATTACTTTTTATATCTTGCCTATCGGAGAACTCTCACGATCTCTAGTCAATCAATATGATTTTACTATTACGATAGAAGATGCAAGATCATATCACACAACTACGATAAAAGTAGCATCGGTCTGGCTTCACAATCCCAATGAAGTCTTTAAGTCGTTAACATGGTTTTAGAAGAAGAAAACTAAAGGTTAGAGGAGAAACGACTCTAGCAGAGAAACTAGTATCACACATACGTGTGGGGATTAGTTTTCTCAATGCTAAATGTCTCCTTTATATAGTCTTCAAATTAGGGTTTTTCCTTAGTTGCAAAGCAATCAATATTCACCGTTAGATGAAAACCTGATTTAAATTCAAGCTAATATTTCTCAACCGTTAGATTGAAAACTTAGCTTGTCATACACAAATGATTGTATGCTTCTATATTTTTTAACCGCACCCAAACGTGTACATTGTTGGTTCAATAATAGTCTACCCAAAGAGGTTAACCATATGAGCGTTTCATACCAACCATGTTCTTCTTCACCATAACTAGTTCAATTGACTCAAATGAACTAGTTAAGAGAGTTGTTCAATTGCAAGGAAATCTTATGTAACTACACAAGACACAATTGAAGCAAAGATGATTTGATTCACTCGAATCGGTTCATGAACTTTAATAGCCACGGTTTGCAAATGCATTCCTTAGTATTTTAAGATTAAGTTTAGAAATCATCTTTAGATATATAACCTTCTCAAGTTCGCAGACTAGGTTCGCGGACTTAAGACACCGGATAGAGTTTACAAACTCCAGCAAAAATTCTCGGGTTCGAGAACTACGCTGGTCGGACTGGGTTCGCGGACTTGGCTCACGCAAGTAGTTTGTCAACTCCAGTAGAAATTCTCGGGTTTGAGAACTTCGGCAGTTCGCGGACTGAGTTCGCGGACTTGGCACTTGCCATACTTCCGGTTCTTTTGATCAACAAAGTTCGAAAACTTCGGTTCAAGGAATCCATTGGTTATGTAATCTAAACTCTCATTCCAATCATTGAAACATTCTTAGAGGACGTTATACAGTTGTTACACTATTTTTCGTCAAATTTTTTTTCAAAGTGATTGAAACATTCATGACTTTCGTCACTAGGTAAAGATAAACTTGGTCGAAGCGAAAAGCTTACCAACACATATTTCGAGATATAGATAGGCGAGGTATACTCGGCTCGAAATACCAAATGTGTATGATCTAGTCTATATATATATATAGCATGCGACTTTTGTCTCAAAGAGTAGGAGATAGAATAGATAGAATTTTGAGTGACAGATAAGTTCAAGTCTCCACATACCTTTTTGTCGAGAAGTTCCACCGGTTCCTTGAGTAGATCTTCTACTTGTATGATGAATCGTCATGAAGTCCTTGAGCTCAACTACACTTACTATCCTAGTCTGAAACTTAACTATAAGAGACTAGAAATCAAGACTTATAGTTTTGATCACTAACATTGACAAACATGCTTGAGATAGAAACGCATGCAAGTTTGACCGAGCAGTGCTCTAACAATCTCCCCCTTTGTCAAATTTAATGACAAAACTATCAATACATATGGAATACAAAAAAGATAATGAAACTTTAGTAGCTCCTATTCCACATGTCTAATCTTCAACATTCCTCAAAATCTTCGTCACTTCCAAGTACTCCAATGATTCCAAAGGTTGTAAGTTTAGCATTACCGTTGTTGAAGATCCATAGTTATAACAATGAGAAAGCATCGGTCTCGATCATTGTTATACAGTATCATAGTATTATTACATAATGTCAAAGTCCAATTATATCACAACTTTAGCAATAATACTATGGTGATATGTATCACTCCCCCTTAGTCAATACTCTATCTCACATGAAAACCACCCCCCCTTACACAATGATCCGAAAACCATATGTATTTGTAGTGTGAACTATATATTAATTCTCTCCCTTTTTGTCAATAAAATTGGCAAAGGTACAAGAACGGGATCATAATGAAATTTCTGTAAGAGACATTTTATGACTGAGAGAAAGAAGCACACATCATCTTATTTAGATGCAATCATATAGCCGAAGCTAACAACATTCATCAAGGAGTTTAAAGATACAAGATAACCCCTCTAAAATTTCACAGCCGCACAACCCTCAAGATATGACCATTAAGCACAAGTTCAAAAGAACTCTCCCCCATTTGATGTCATTCCCAAGGGAACAACAACGAGCGACCTTAATTTCAAGAGAAACGAAGGATTTTTATTTGACACCAAAACCATGAGAATGATTTTTATATCCAACACTCAATCAAATTATTCATAAGTAAACCCGTGAATAATCTAATCGGAATACATAATAAAATTAACCACAAAAGTGATCAATTTAATTCATTGTGCTCAACATAAGTAAACTTACGGATCAACGACTAAGTTAATCATACAAGAGAGTGATTGGCTTAATCGTTCATGTACTCAACACAAGAGAACTTGTGGAGTAATAACTAAATAACCAAGAAGATGATTAATTTAGTTCTAAATGCTCAAAATAACGTACCCACGGAACAACCAACCAAGCTAATCAATAATCAACTTAGTTGTATCGTGCTCAACATAAGACACATTACGGAGCCTCACAGTAATACAAAAAGGATGGAACAATGAAGATCTTTACCGTGGAATACACAAGAATTCATTCTTTTGCACAAGCATATACAATACCAATAATCCTTGGATACAAAATATTTTAACCTATCTTCCGTCAAGGGTTGGCAATATAGGCTTAACTTTTGTATATGTCAAAATTCTATTCATTCTTAAACCAATACGTGAATACCGATCGTGAACGACTTTACTTTTGACAAACATATGGGACAATAAAGTTCACGGACATAAACACAAATATCCATAACAAGTTGCAATATAACAAAATCAAAAATATTGCAAAACATCATCCTCCATATAGTTTTAGAATTTTAAATCAAAAAACCTAAAAATAAGAAGATGAAAATAATAGCTATGTGTGTAGATGGGGAAAAACGATTTGCTAGTTTTTAAGGAATTGAGGAGACGACCGTACGGAGGAGACTCCTCGAACCGAGCGAAATGTTAAACCTCACACAGATGCACCGCTGCAAAGGGGGTGCTTTAGATTCGAGAGATCAATCTGTAGTACTCCGGCCTAAATCAAGACAATGACTGTTCCAGATTAAATTCGGTCACAAGAGAGGATGGGTTGATCTGTAGGAGGGAAGCTGGAAAATGTGTGGAATCAATGGTAATCAAAGATTGTGGGTGTATGAATTCTGAATATGATAAGCTCTGAATGATTGAAATTGTTCAATTGAGAGTAGTTGCTCAATTGATGAGTTGATGATCTCGTGTTGTCGATGAGACGTGAGATTGATGATATTGTTGATGCTGATGATTCAATCATGATTCAGAGACTTATTTATATTGCTGGAATTTTAGACACCATGATCCCATGAAGTGTGACAGTTAATGGAATCAAGGAGTGGGGAAGTGGAGATCGTGTTTGAAACCAGTTGCTCAACGTGTGGAGACTTGGTCAATTTTCCACCCACTACCTCGTGAATTCCTTCAACTGATTGCACGACTTGCTTACATTTCATCGTGTGTTTGAACACACATGCCGTAAACCGCCAGACCAAAACCCTAAGTGATATCCCCCCGAAGTGACACGATTGACGTCTCGTGGTATGTTAGTCAATTGATGACTTCGTGGTTTGATGGGACGATGAGTCCATGTAGTTGCTGAGCTGAACATGATGTTCTGAAACTCATGAACTGAACATGTCATGAGACAGAGGTATAGTTCTTACGATGAAGTGAGAAAGTATTGCTCATTCGATGGATTGTTGAATATTGATTGTTGAACCAATATTCCTTGGTTTGAGAAAATATTTATCATCTGAGCAAGTGTTGCTCATGTGATGAATTGTTAAATATTTGATCGTCTGAGCATGTGTTGCTCATCTGATGGATTATTGGCAGCGCACCAAAAATATTAATTAGAATACTGGTCGTTGAACCGAGCATAATTAATAAAATTAATGACCACGATGCCGTCGTAAAATTATTAAGGTTGGAATCTGGAATGATGATCCTTGGATTCAGAAACCCTAATTTGATCAATTGATGATCAATTCATGGTTCGTCAGAAGTTTAACCATGGGACGAAGGAGGGAGAGTCTATATGGGACCGTGGATCAACCATACAGTGTCCATATGCTCTCGTGAGCAAATACGAAGAACTCCTGAAGAGTTGACGATTTTTTGGTGGAAGAATGATTAAATGCTGGCTTAATCATCTATTCAAAAATGCTCGTCTGAGCCTTAGGTGAGAAAACCTAATTAATTATGACGAGGCGAGGGACCGACCATGGACTCATGAAACCGGCCCTGGGTTGTCACGTGACCGCCTGACGATCACTTCATGAAAATCCAAAGTGTTTGGATGAGTTTTGGACCTAATACGAGCAATTGTGCAAATTAGGCCAAAACTGTGAAAATTGATGGGACCGGCTTCCGTGAGCCAAAGAGCCAATCTTAGTTGGTCAAGATAGCGTGCTCGTGTCCCCAAGGCGTCCGCGTCTCAGTCCTGAGAATTTTGATATTTTCTGGCGTGCAATTGAGCATCTATTCGAGAAAATATGCCAAAATTAGGGTTTCGACGAACTGAGGAAAACACCATGAGATGATGAAAAATAATTATAAAATAAGGAAGGAGGAGGTGTGGGACCGCCGTGGTCAAGGCATGGTCGGTCGGTCGTGACCATGGTCCCATGGTGCCTTTTTCTTAATTTTATAATATTTTGATGATTTTATGAAAAATTCATGAATTTTGAGAAATTTGATGAATTTAGGGAGTTTCCATGAATTGAAGGAGTTTTCATGAGTTCATGGAAGCAAAATATTAAAATAATAAAAACACGGGCGTGTGGGACCATGGAGGCATGGCCGGACGGCTATGGACTGGTCCACGAGTTTTTCATAATTTTTTAATATTTTTAGGTATTTTTGATGATTTGAGGGAATTTTTCCTAATTTGAGAGAAATACCATAAAATCAAGGAATTTGATGAATTCAAGGAAAATAGGATAAATAATAATAAAATAATAAAGCAAAGGGCGTGTGGGACCGGCTAAGGCATGGTCGGCCGGCTAGTGGCCCGGTCCCACAAGTTTTCATAATTTTATTTTATTATTATATGATGATTTGTGCAAAAAATACCATGAAATCAAGGAGTTTTTTTCATGAAATTAGAGAAATAATAATAATAATAATAAAATAATAAGGAACCGTGGGGTGTGGGGGACGGCTGGGACCAAGGCATGGTCGGTTGGCCAATGGTCACGCCCCACACTCCTTTCCTTAATTTTATATTATTTTGTTATGGATTTATGGAAGTACCATGAAACCGAGGAGCTTCCTCGAGACGAAGGAGATTTGATCAGATGAGATAATTTTCATCAAACCATGGAAAATAATAAAAATGTATTAAAAATATAAAACTGGCGTGGAACTGACCACGGCACGGTCGGTAGGTCGTGTGTCCGTGTTCCCAGCACCTTGGTCAATATTTTTAATTATTTATTATTTTCTTCCTTATTTTGCATAGGTTCATCGTTTCGTTGTATTTTGAAATACTCGTTCGTCCAATGACTGTTAGTGTATCGTTGTTGAATACACTTTCACCATTTGAATCGGGGCTTACTTACAGGTAGATCAGACGCCCGGTTGTTGATTATTTATTATTAATTGTGGAATTCAGTGGAGAATAATTCACAAAACTGAGTAATAAGATGTTTATTATTAATTCATAGGATCAGCTGAGGATTCGACTACGAATTCAGAATAATAAAGTGAGCATTACCATTCCATGGGATCGTAGATTCGACCATAGAATCGGAGTAATTAAGATTTATCTATTACCATTCCATGGGACCAGTCGTGGATTCGACCATGGAATAGGAGCAATAATAGATTATTCTGGGAATTCAGTAGTGAATGTCACGGCAGAATTAATCTTAATTAGGAAAAATTTAACTTTGTGGCTCTATACTAGCAGAGAAAGCTGTCTAGGAGCATTAATTATCCCGATATGAGCTTGTCAGTAAGTCATATCCTTTATATAGTCAGGGTAAACTCGTTGTTTGTTTCTGAAGACGTTATCGCTCTATACTAGCAGAGCAAGCTGTCTAGGAGCCGTCCATCTCGTGATACTATATAGAAATAATCACTGAAAGTGTTCAGTATTCATGAGATATGCCGTTGTCCAGTCGTGAGACTACATATCTACATGTACTCTGAGAGAAAGTACTCTCCGTTGAGAATTCGATGAGAGACCCGTGTCTCAATACTCACGTCTGATTGCTGGATCAGAGCTTCGAATAATTATGAGTTTACAATTTTAGCCCTTGTCGAAAATCCACCATCTATATTAAGTCCCCTGCTTACTGAGGAAAGCTGTGTTCCTCAGTCAGCATTAAATGGTGATTTTCCGGCCATAAACAATAATACCCGTAATTGAACTTAGTCGTAAGTTGAGACGTTACCGGATTTAGAGAGCATGAGCAAACCACGACTTGATGAAGGCTTCAATGTCATGATTGGAGCGTCGTTTGATGAGCATAAATTGGTGTAGAACCGCTGGTTTGGACGACGAGTCTGTGGTCGGTTAGGATTCGCGGGTCCGGGCCCAAGAAAAGAATCCGTTTTAACGTGAACGTTCGTTCGTTCATTAGTTTAAGAAACAAACAAAATAGACCTGAGTCTAATGATAAAAAAATTTTCTATGAGCTTTCACGAAAAACAAAATTTTATTTTTTAAATATGTGAGAGTTCACAAAGTGGAATAAACTCTCGTTTCAAAGGTGGATGCTCGTACGAGAGAAATATTTTTTTTTAAACAGACGTGCGTCTATTAATAATAAAATTTTGTTTACGAGCTTTCATGAAAATTTTTATCTTCGAGCTTTCAGCAATCTTTGAAAATATATTCTCGCTTGAAAGACAGATGCTCGCGCGAGGGAGCGAAAATGTATAGATATTTTTCAAATTTACGTGAGTTTCACGTTAAATATTTATATTTTATAAAATGTTTTGATTTTGAACAACTGTTGAAAGTAGACCATTATACATGGTGAAATAATGCTGTATGTGAATTTTCACAATTGTGGAATGGACGTCCGTCTAGTTTTGAAAACCAGTGATGTTAAAATTCACGTGGGTTGTTCACGGTTTTATGAAAACCAAATCATGATTTTGAACAATGAATTTTGCTCGTCTTTGCAGGTTTGATGAAACGAGCAAGTTTTCGAAATTCTGACGTTATAATCACTACAGTATGAAATTGTAAATAGGTAAGAGTTGATTGTTACCATTTTTGCAGACGCTGATGTGAGCATCTTTATTCCATGATTCGTTGTTTTGTTGAATCCTGCGCTTTGTATAATGATGCGCTGAATGTTATGCATCTGTCACAGCCACTTTGCAAGAATGACTGACTCCCATGATGACACTTTCAAAGATGATGTTTCCAGGGATGACATCTCCGCGGGTGCAACTTCAAGAAATGGTACTTCTGGGACCTCTGAGTGATGGTGAGAGATCCTTCATACTGAGTTGTACTCTGGTTATTTCATCAACTATACCACAGGATGATCGTGTAGTGAGGTTTCAGATCAATGTAGACTCCTCGGAAATGGAAGAAAGTCTTCGGGGCGGAGCACCCAGAAGTAAGGACTACAGATGTTAGCAAATGACGTGCAGTCCCCAGCCGTTTCTTTGATGAGTTGTTAGCGCTCCTTGTGTCATGACTTTTTCCTGCCCGTGCAATTAGGATCACGAGACCAAGGTTTTGTTATTTCTTTTCAGACCTTTTCTCCATCGATTGACGGTCTTCAACTTGTTCCCAGGCGAACAATTCAGGAATCCAGTACTGATGAAGAAGTCGATGTAAATATCTCTTTCGTGCAGGTGATCGCGGCATCTCCTTGAATGAAATAATAATAATTTTTGTTGATGAATCCAGGAAGAAATCATTTTAGATAAGAATCATGTTGATGAAGCGCACTCTTCTTTGGGAGATGGGAATATGGAGAATTCCCGAACCGAATGGAGATAGCGGTGTTGTCAACGGAGATTCTGGCATCGTCGAGCCTTCAAATGATTTAGAGACTCCCTTAGTAAATATATCTCCTGTAATTTCTTTAAAGAAGTATGATATCGCTTATTCGTGAATGAATGAATGAAAATCCATGTGAATTTATGGATAATTTTGCTGAAATACGTCACCGAAAAATTTCAGACTTCAGATTTTACTAGAAACGTTGTAGAATCTTTGTCCGAAGTCGGATTTTCGCGGTTTGCATATGTATCTTCAAGCCCAGGAAATTTCAAAGCTTTAGAAAGGAAGATCTTTGAAGTTTGAGCATGTTTAGGGACTGAAAAAGGCGAAATAGTGAACTTCCAGGAGACCTTCAGAACTTTTTCAGATGGCATGTTGCTCCATGTTTTAGCCACATCTCTTTGCTCGTTCATCGGATTGTCATGAAATTTTGAGCAGTTGTAGAGGACATACAAACGAAGAGAATGGTATACAACCCATATTCATATTTCTCGTAGATTGATCCTAGTTCGTCTTTTAATACAGGGCAGAGTACAGTTTCTTCAGACGAGGTTACCGTAAAACGTATTTTCATGACTTTCATGCTATTTGCTCGTGCCTTGAGGTGTATAATGATTAATCTTGATAATGTTGGATTGCTTGTATGATGTATTTTATGATCTCATTTGGTTTCAAGCTTAAATGACTCTAACCTCATGTAATCTTCGTATTAGGTGCCAAATACCGAAGTTGAGGATATTGGAACCAATGAGGATAACTCAAACTGCCCTGGAGTTATTGATGAAGAGACAACCATCTCTGCAATTCAAGGCCATGAGAAGGTTTTCATTGAAGTCTTGGAAACTCAGATTGTCGCTGCTTCAGTGATAGAAGAAACCGAAACACCAGTAGAGAATACTGAAGAAACTGTTGCCCTGGAGGCTGCTCCAGTAATTGAGAACCGTATAGTGGTGCATGAATATCCAAGTGCAGGAGTTGCTTTTGATCATCCGTTCGATGCTTCACTCCCGTATCATGAACTAGTTGGCGGATTCAGCGTTCCCGTTGGATATGCAGGCTTGTACGAGAAACCGTGGAAGATGTATGGGCACATCATCGTTACCAAGGATCCGGAGCATTGTTATTTCTTAACGAGGCAAGTAGAAGCCATATTGCGTGTTATAAATGATATCCGCATCACAACTGGAAATACTGTCACCCGGTATGTACTCTTTGATTGGGAGTACAACTTGAAGAAAGCTGAAGAACTTGGCTTCAATTTGAAGTGGTTTCGTCAAAAGATTGATGCTATAAGGAAAGCGGTGGAAGGTGACACTTCTTTCACCACCAGTGATGCCGTGTTGAATAAGATGGATGAAGGAAAGCACAAATCTTATTTTGCTGACTTTCTTTAGTTTTCTTTCCATGATATATTAAACCTTGGATTTCTGAGAGATGTGAGGTTTTATTCTGGTCTTGATTTCTTGATCGGTTTTTGATTGTGAAATCGATCGTCTTGACAAGTGGACCGTCAGTCCCCAGTATTTTGTTAAGTCTCTCCCTTTCGTTTTCCCTTCTTCTGGTGAGACCTAGATAGAGGACTCAGGTAGAAAAATTGAAAAATTGATGTAAAGACATAGGTGGTCGAAGTTGGAGGTACCTTGATGAAGGACTTAGCGAAGAGACCTGGTGGACACCGATCGACTGTGGAAGTCATGAATCCCGTCTAAGAATTGTTGCTTGCATGTTGTACGCTCTATAAGTTGTAGGGACCTCATACAAGGTCGGAATTCGATGCTTGACCCCAACTTTCGAAGCTAAGAGACTGAGTTATCACATGATAAAAGAATCACTCAATTTGGAATTGTAGAGGTCATCCAACGAAGCGTGCGCATTTGCAATTTGTAATCCCGTACAAATTTTTCAGATTCCGTAGACCTGACGGTAAAGGCCATATATTTCAGCTCGTATGTCCGATTGATGCGCCCTTTTGGTATGTTGTATAAGAAACATATACGAACATCTTTCGTTGAGGAAGTATTGTCCCGTTCCTCACCCATTGATACGTTTCTGTAAACCCATGGCTCGGAGCATGTCGTATCTCATTTGTAGAGGCGATGAGAACATCTTGGAGGAGACTTTGGATTATGCCCACCAATCGTGCCAGCTTTGGGAAGACTTTCATGTGAGCATGTTATCAGGTCTACACATCTTTATATGAATCATTAGTTCTTGGAGAAGTCTGCTTCATGTGTAACACTTAAGAGAATGATTAGTTGATGAAGCCCTGAGGATGTTGCTCCTGAGACCGTTGTTGGTGCTGAGACCATGAATGATTACGCTCCAGAGATCCTTGTCGATGCTGAGATCATGGATGGTGTTCCTTTAGAGATTATTTTATGTTGACGCCATGGTTGGAATTTCTCCAAAGACCGAAAAAGGCTAGAACCATGATTATAGATATAATCTTTGCTCCTCCATCCAGTGAGCCTTTTACATTCACGAACTAGTTGATGAGTTGAGCGTCCGTAGGATGAAGGTGTACTGAGAGTTCAACCTGAATGCTCTTGAAAGCATAACTTTACCACGAACTGGCTTTGTCAGTGAGTCGACATTGTTGCGCTAGATGGCATCAAGAGTTTTCATACTGTATGTGATTGGTGAAGAGAGAAAGTTCCTCAATCATGCAGTGGCTTGTGATGTAGCGAAAACCCGTTGATGAAGTTTCACGAAATCACCTCAGGTTGCCCAGTGTATATTGAAGGAGTTAGTGTCATCCATGTATCAATGATGTTGCATATGCTTCAGAAGTCTTATCATGGGATAATGAAGACTTATCGTTTAGTTACACTTTGATGTGCTAGTGTTGAATCAACGTGTCATCGTCGAGATATTTGTGCTGAAGTTGTACTCTTTGATTGGGAGTACAATTTGATGGCTTATTAGATGCTTGAGCGTTGAAGCGTATATTCCTTAAGCATTGAATGTTTGATCATCTCGGCCCTGGAGTATCTTCCATTGATTCATCATCCCTTTCGTTGCGGTAGTGGGATTCGACACTTGTGCAGACATCAGAGCTTTCTGATTTTGTGGAAACATGGACTTGCAGGAGAAACACCCGAAGTATTCTTTGCCATGTTTGGACATCATCTCGGTAATGAATGTTTCAGTGCTTGATTCGGAGGAGCGTTAGATTCAACCACTTGGTAAAATACTAATGTGGTGAAGCTACCATTCATAACATCTTGCAGAGTTGCTAGCAGAATTGAGTCCCCATGCTAGGATAGCATGTGAGGAAATAAATGACATAGACGTGGGATGAGACTTGCCTGAGTGCGGAACCTCTTGATGGATGTATATGCATCTTTTGCAGGTTCTTTCTTCAACCTCGTCAAAGTTTGAAATTCCTCCAAGTACTCTGATGATGGAATGTCCGTCAAATCTTCTGGATCAGAACTTTCTTCGTTGGAGAGACGTGTAACCAAAGGCGCTTTGTAAGTACCCAGCTTTTCAGCGTGGATCCACGCTCGTCTGAAGGACATGTCATATCCCGGATCTTCCTGATTATGTGAAACTTAGTTTCTATCTAATGTTGAACTTATGTTCACTTTGAGAGTGATGTAGCCATAAGTATTCCATGCGCTCCTTCAAGGTCTCTGATTGAGATGGGAGCATGAGTAGATTCTTGTCGACTGATGCCTTCGGCTCTTAGGTTTTTAGTGGAATGATGTTAATGGCGGTGCCGGCATCGATCAACGTTCTTCCAAATTTGTTTCTTCAACTGTGGAAAGCAGTCCGCAGTTGTACATCTCTTGGTTTGTGGCTGGAGGCTCAAGAAGTATTTCCGGAATGGACTTCTTGACACGATGTGTTCAGTGCTGTGAACATGTCTCTCCTTCGTGCCTCCGATAGATAGAGAAATTCACGTTCGACCAGGATTGAACTGCCTCTTTGATAGGTTGTTCAGTGAGAGTGTAAAGCTTATGATTGGGAGAGGACTCTTGTACTCCTTTAGTCCCTCGTTGAAGCTATTGTGGATCAACCTTCTCTTTGAAAATTTGCTTCAAAATATTGCAGTTACTTGTTGGATGATTTGATGAATCTATGAAGGTGACAGTACCTGGGTTTCTTCATTTTTCTTCAGTTGGCTCTCTATGATGAGCATCGATTTGATTGCACCATCTTGAACCCAGACTTCTAGTAACTCGATCACTGCTTCATGATAAGTTTGAGTATGTCCGATCATCTCCCCGTCCGTTAATGCCGGATCGAGGTTTGTGTAAGATTGGTTATCCTTTCTTGATGCTTTTGTTGGATGAGGTGTTGGATGTCTCATGTTTGAGCAGGATCTTTCATTTTGCTTGAGCAATAACGTTCATGGAAGGTTGGACATTGTATTGTTTGTTGATCAGGCATCGGCTGCTCCGAGGTTCCTCGACCTTGTAGACTTTGCTCAGCAAAGCAGGTATAGTAGTCGTTGATTGTTTGGATGCTTCATGAAGTTCTGAGAGAGTCTGGAGTTGCAGAGAAAGGATCTGTAGATTGGGATCATTTCGTTTTGTTCATGCTCTCCTAGTGCCTCCAGAGATCGAGAGACGTGTTCTCGAGCGCTCCATGTTCCGTTATATAATGCGAATGTTGGGGAAGTGTAGCCCTTCGGGAAAGAAATTATTTGTGTATCAACAGGGTATGAAGGTTGATAACGATGAACAGGTGATGCTTTGTCTTTTCCTCGATCCTCCATGAAGCGCTCCAGGTCCTCACGAGCGATGAAGCCTACAAGTTCCTTTGCTGGAGAGTCATCTGCATCTTTGAGGAATTCTTCATCTTGTACAACATGGATTGGATAGATTTCAGGATCAGCAGTTGAAGATGTTTCTTTAGCTTCTCCTTTTTCGCGCTGAGGATGAGTTCGTTCAGACGCAAACTTGTCTGTGAGAGTTTTGAGATAAGCATACAACTCTTTCTGTGTTGCAGCCACGTCAGTCTGAACCTTCATGAGATCAAGCTGATTTCCTATGGTTTCTTCAGGAGACCAACCGAAGAGTGGATTGTTGATGGCGCCAGTGTCGTCACTTGCAGGGGATATCTCTGGAGCACCAGTGCTTGGAAGAGTGATAGTAACATGTGACGTGATATTGCTGGCCGGCGGAGTGGTGTTGGCGCTATCACTAGAGCCTTTAACGTTAATAGGAGTAGTACTTGCTGGGAGTACTACTAGGACTTGCAATGTTAGAGTTGGTTGTTGAACCCGGATTGGTAACTGAACCATACCTAAGACCGACCATCCTGCCGAATTGAGATTGCAACCGAGAGAATGATCTCCCACGGTGGTCGCCAATCTGTAGATGGGGAAAAACGATTTGCTGGTTTTTAAGGAACTGAGGAGACGACCGTACGGAGGAGACTCCTCGAACCGAGCGAAATGTTAAACCTCACACAGATGCACCGCTGCAAAGGGAGTGCTTTAGATTCGAGAGATCAATATGTAGTACTCCGGCCTAAATCAAGACAATGACCGTTCCAGAGTAAATTCGGTCACAAGAGAGGATGGGTTGATCTGTAGGAGGGAAGTTGGGAAATGTGTGGAATCAATGGTAATCAAAGATTGTGGGTGTATGAATTCTGAATATGATAAGCTCTGAATGATTGAAATTGTTCAATTGAGAGTAGTTGCTCAATTGATGAGTTGATGATCTCGTGTTGTCGATGAGACGTGAGATTGATGATATTGTTGATGCTGATGATTCAATCATGATTCAGAGACTTATTTATATTGCTGGAATTTTAGACACCATGATCCCATGAAGTGTGACAGTTAATGGAATCAAGGAGTGGGGAAGTGGAGATCGTGTTTGAAACCAGTTGCTCAACGTGTGGAGACTTGGTCGATTTTCCACCCACTACCTCGTGAATTCCTTCAACTGATTGCACGACTTGCTCACATTTCATCGTGTGTTTGAACACACGTGCCGTAGACCGCCAGACCAAAACCCTAAGTGATATCCCCCGAAGTGACACGATTGACGTCTCGTGGTATGTTAGTCAATTGATGACTTCGTGGTTTGATGGGACAATGAGTCCATGTAGTTGCTGAGTTGAACATGATGTTCTGAAACTCATGAATTGAACATGTCATGAGACAGAGGTATAGTTCTTACGATGAAGTGAGCAAGTATTTCTCATTCGATGGATCGTTGAATATTGATTGTTGAACCAATATTCCTTGGTTTGAGCAAATATTTATCATCTGAGCAAGTGTTGCTCATGTGATGAATTGTTAAATATTTGATCGTCTGAGCATGTGTTGCTCATCTGATGGATTATTGGCAGCGCACCAAAAATATTAATTAGAATACTGGTCTTTGAACCGAGCATAATTAATAAAATTAATGACCACGAGGCCTTCGTAAAATTATTAAGGTTGGAATCTGGAATGATGATCCTTGGATTCAGAAACCCTAATTTGATCAATTGATGATCAATTCATGGTTCTTTAGAAGTTTAACCATGGGACGTAGGAGGGACGACTATATGGGACCGTGGATCAACCATATAGTGTCCATTTGCTCTCGTGAGAAAATACGAAGAACTCCTGAAGAGTTGACGATTTTTTGGTGGAAAAATGATTAAATGCTGGCTTAATCATTTATTCAAAAATGCTCGTCTGAGCCTTAGGTGAGAAAACCTAATTAATTATGACGAGGCGAGGGACCGACCATGGAGTCATGAAACCGGCCCTGGGTTGTCACGTGACCGCCTGACGATCACTTCATGAAAATCCAAAGTGTTTGGATGAGTTTTGGACCTAATACGAGCAACTGTGCAAATTAGGTTAAAACTGTGAAAATTGATGGGACCGGCTTCCGTGAGCCAAAGATCCAATCTTGGTCGGTCAAGATAGCGTGCTCGTGTCCCCAAGGCGTCCGCGTCTCAGTCTTGAGAATTTTTATATTTTCTGGCGTGCAATTGAGCATCTATTCGAGAAAATATGTCAAAATTAGGGTTTCGACGAAACTGAGGAAAACACCATTAGATGATGAAAATTCTAAAATAAGAATGAGGAGGCGTGGGACCGTCGTGACCACGGTCCCTTGGTACCTTTTCCTTAATTTTATAATATTTTGATGATTTTATGAAAAATTCATGAATTTTGAGAAATTTGATAAATTTAGGGAGTTTCCATGAATTGAAGGAGTTTTCATGAGTTCATGGAAGCAAAATATTAAAATAATAAAAACACGGGCTTGTGGGACCATGGAGGCATGGCCGGCCGGCTATGGACCAGTCCCACGAGTTTTTCATAATTTTTTAATATTTTTAGGTATTTTTGATGATTTGAGAGAATTTTTCCTAATTTGAGAGAAATACCATAAAATCAAGGAATTTGATGAATTCAAGGAAAAATAGGATAAATAATAATAAAATAATAAAGCAAAGGGCGTGTGGGACCGGCTAAGGCATGGTCGGCCGGCTAGTGGCCCGATCCCACAAGTTTTCATAATTTTATTTTATTATTATATGATGATTTGTGCAAAAAATACCATGAAATCAAGAAGTTTTTTCATGAAATTAGAGAAATAATAATAATAATAAAATAATAAGGAACCGTGGGGTGTGGGGGACGGCTGGGACCAAGGCATGGCCGGTTGGCCAATGGTCACGCCCCACACTCCTTTCCTTAATTTTATATTATTTTTTTATGGATTTATGGAAGTACCATGAAACCGAGGAGCTTCCTCGAGACGAAGGAGATTTGATCAGATGAGAGAATTTTCATCAAATCATGGAAAATAATAAAAATGTATTAAAAATATAAAACTGGCGTGGAACTGACCACGGCACGGTCGTGTGTCCGTGTTCCCAGCACCTTGGTCAATATTTTTAATTATTTATTATTGTCTTCCCTATTTTGCATAGGTTCATCGTTTCGTTGTATTTTGAAATACTCGTTCGTGCAGTGACTGTTAGTGTATCGTCGTTGAATACACATTCACCATTTGAATCGGGGCTTACTTTCAGGTAGATCAGACGCCCGGTTGTTGATTATTTATTACTAATTGTGGAATTCAGTGGAGAATAATTCACAAAATTGAGTAATAAGATGTTTATTATTAATTCATAGGATCAGCTGAGGATTCGACTACGAATTCAGAATAATAAAGTGAGCATTACCATTCCATGGGATCGTAGATTCGACCATAGGATCGGAGTAATTAAGATTTATCTATTACCATTCCATGGGACCAGTCGTGGATTCGACCATGGAATAGGAGCAATAATAGATTATTCTGGGAATTCAGTAGTGAATGTCACGGCAGAATTAATCTTAATTGGGAATAATTAACTTTGTGGCTCTATACTAGTAGAGCAAGCTGTCTAGGAGCATTAATTATCCCGATATGAGCTTGTCGGTAAGTCATATCCTTTATATAGTCAGGGTAAACTCGTTGTTTGTTTCTGAAGACGTTATCGCTCTATACTAGCAGAGCAAGCTGTCCAGGAGCCGTCCATCTCGTGATACTATATAGAAATAATCACTAAAAGTGTTCAGTATTCATGAGATATGCTGTTGTCCAGTCGTGAGACTACATATCTACATGTACTCTGAGAGAAAGTACTCTCCGTTGAGAATTCGATGAGAGACCCGTGTCTCAATATTCACGTCTGATTGCTGGATCAGAGCTTCGTATAATTTTGAGTTTACAATTTTAGCCCTTGTCGAAAATCCACCATCTACAATGTGTAGTCACAATCATCGGTATTCAAAGCACTAGTTATTCTTCTAACTAAGCCAAACAGAAGACATACTAGGCAATAATCAAGAACACATGTTACGCATCTTCTTCCTCATTGGAGACATTCCAAGATGCTTTAATTGTGTTCAATTCTTCCTCAAGCTCGGGAAACCTTGTTGCAACCAAAGACAATTGTTCTTGAACACACTTCACTCTTGAATCAATCTTACACACACCTTTATGAATCTTTAGAAGAAGGCTCATGGTAGTAGGATCACTTAAATCAAGAGAAGAAATTCTTTGTCGTTTGCATGCATTTTCCCTTATGCGCCTAAAGGTACACGGACGAACCGGTTTTGGGACCCCAAGAGAGTTGCCAACTGAATCACACCCACGATCACAGCAAATTTGACTAATCAAGCAAGGGTAACCCAACATCTTGACGGGTGAAGTCATAGAAATCATTTGAGAGATAATGAAACCACAAATATCGAGACTTGAAATACCCAAATCAAGGAAATATACCAATTCCGAAAACTCGTGACTCCACCAAGAATTTTCAATTGTGGAGGGATAAAGATTGGGGATATCAAGTTTTCCAAACGCCATCAAAGCAATACTTAGATCATTAGTAGGGAACTTTCCTTGACTCCAAACGACCTTCTTGCCACAAAGCCCAACCGAGATATCATCACAAGATGAACGTTCTTCACTTGGTCTAGGAATCCGTCCGTTCCCCAACGAGATTTTGTTAATCCTTGAAATTAATTCTCTATCAACAAGAAACCTTTCTCTACCAATCATGGATTTGAATTCCATCTTGTTGTAATCAACATCATGAATATTGGCATAGAAAATCCTTGTAAGAGAATCAAATCCTTGACCAAGACCATCAAAGATATTTCCAAGCTTGAATTTTTTTAAAGCATACCAAATCCACTTCATGCCCACTAGATAAATCCAATTTCTTTTCTAGGATGAAACCTTTTGAAGCAATCTTATCAAACACTCTAACACAAGAATCATCCACAAACCTAATTCTAAGAGAGTTTTGGTCAGAGGAAGAATTCAAGCTAGAGATTTTTGGGGTTTTTGAATTCCTTTTAGTGCTTCTAGAATTCATCATGGGATTTGAAATATGAAAGGATCAAGAGAAAATTACTTACTTGGATTGAATCTTGAACACCTTTTCTCTCAATTTTTCCAATGAAGCTTCAATGGAGGAAATACACAAAACCCTAGAAGTTCATGTACGCAGACGGGTGATGAAGAAGACTAGGGTACGCGAACTTCTTCTTTATAAGGCCACAAACGGGCTTGGACTTGTTCACGAATCTAGACCCACATAAGAAAGATGGGATTTCTTTAGCCATTTGCACATTAAAGGTTGTCCATTCCGTAACAACACACATGTGAACGACGACGGATGCAATAGAAAGCTAAAATTGATGTTTAAACACAATTAACAAAACTGTACACAACTCAAACCATTTTCTTGCCCCATTCCAAGATATATACAAATGGGGAATTGCCATCATTGTTACCAAGAGGCATAATGCGCAGAGGAATTCTCATGCGACATTTCTGGTTGATAGGTGTGAACAGTCCCTGTAGTATAATCAAAGTAATGATGATAGTCAGGGAAGTTAGAGCTTTCTATCCTTCGTTTGTTCTGGCTAGAAGAAGGATACTTCCGATTTCTGAGTTGCACGGTATTAACAGATTTAACACATACAGAACCCTTTTCGGAATAATTCTTAGACTTAACAGATTTAAGTTTTTCTAAGAACTTAAAACCGCCTTCGAACGCTTTAAATATATCTTTATCAATTGATCTGTTACGATAGTATTCCTCAAAGAGATTAAGAGTTAATCTAGTGAGGTTCCATATCCTTGAGCGTGTTGAGCGTTTTCTCTATCTTTCCTTCTTTTTATTTTTTCCTTCTGATTGATTCTTAACATCTAAATCTTCCCTTTTAGATGAAGTAAGATCATTATCAGAACCCAGAGGTTTTAACCATAATAATCTTTGAACAATCTTTAAGGAAATCTGGCGTGCGCTACAGATGCCAAGAGCAATTTTTCCAAAGAAATTTCTCATGGGACAATTTTTAAGGAACGATCAAATACAAACTTATTAGGTTTAAGGTGTTTTCCTGCTCTGATACCAATTGAAAAAGCGGGGATCTAACAACACCACCCAATATTTCGATTAACAATCTGTATGGACTAACTCCGAAACACTTACTAGAGAATCAACTGGACAGTCAAACTCAATCTAGATAAAAGTATCTCAAGGAGTTAATATCTCTTTCTTGTTTTGATTCACTCAAGCTAATAGAAATCAGCGAGTCTATAATCAAACACAAGGAATAACTTGGACGGTACCAAAGACCAATGTCCAAGGGTCAATCAATATCAATCAACAACCAAAGGTCGGATTTCCAATTGATTGATACAAACGCACAACCTGTATTATTTCAATTATATAAACAAATATAATGCGGGAAATAACACAGACACCAGAACTTTGTTAACGAGGAAACCGCAAATGCAGAAAAAACCCGGGACCTAGTCCAGATTGAATACACACTGTATTAATCCGCTATAGACACTAGCCTACTCCAAGCTAACTTCAGACTGGACTATAGTTGAACCCCAATCAGTCTCCCACTGATCCAAGGTACAGTTGTACTCCCCACGCCTCTGATCCCAGCAGGATACTGCGCACTTGATTCCCTTGTTGATCTCACCCACAACTCAGAGTTTCTACGACACAAAATCGTAGAATTTAACAATAAACAAATCTGTCTCATACAGACAAGTCTATCAAATGATCAATCTGTCTCCCACAGAAAAACCCTAAAAGTTTTTGTTCCGTATTTTGATAATAATCAAGGTGAACGGGAACCAATTGATAATCCGGTCTTATATTCCCGAAGAACAGCCTAGATTAATCAATCACCTCGCAACAATCTTAATCGTATGGTAGCGAAACAACATGTCGTGGAATCACAAACGATGAGACGAAGGTGTTTGTGATTACTTTTTATATCTTGCCTATCGGAGAACTCTCACGGTCTCTAGTCAATCAATATGATTGTACTATTACGATAGAAGATGCAAGATCATATCACACAACTACGATAAAAGTAGTATCGGTCTGGCTTCACAATCCCAATGAAGTCTTTAAGTCGTTAACCTGGTTTTAGAAGAAGAAAACCAAAGGTTAAAGGAGAAACGACTCTAGCAGAGAAACTAGTATAACACGGACGTGTGGGGATTAGTTTTCTCAATGCTAAATGTCTCTTTTATAGTCTTCAAATCAGGGTTTTTTCTTAGTTGCAAAGCAATCAATATTCACCGTTAGATGAAAACCTGATTTAGATTCAAGCTAATATTTCTCAACCGTTAGATCGAAAACTTAGCTTTTCATACACAAATGACTGTACGCTTCTAGGTTTGTTAACCGCACCCAAACGTGTACATTGTTGGTTCAATAATAGTCTACCCAAAGAGGTTAATCATATGAGCGTTTCATACCAACCATGTTCTTCTTCACCATAACTAGTTCAATTGACTCAAATGAACTAGTTAAGAGAGTTGTTCAATTGCAAGGAAATCTTATGTAACTACACAAGACACAATCGAAGCAAAGATGATTTGATTCACTCGAATCGGTTCATGAACTTTAATATCCGCGGTTTGCAAATGCATTCCTTAGTCTTTTAAGATTAAGTTCAGAAATCATCTTTAGATATATAACCTTCTCAAGTTCGCAGACTAGGTTCGCGGACTTAAGACACCGGATAGAGTTTACAAACTCCAGCAGAAATTCTCGGGTTCGAGAATTACGCTGGTTCGCGGACTGGGTTCGCGGACTTGGCTCACGCAAGTAGTTTGTCAACTCCAGCAGAAATTCTCGGGTTTGAGAACTTCGGCAGTTCGCGGACTTGGCACTTGCCATACTTCCGGTTCTCTTGATCAACAAAGTTCGAAAACTTCAGTTCAAGGAATCCATTGGTTATGTAATCTAAACTCTCATTCCAATCATTGAAACATTCTTAGAGGACGTTATATAGTTGTTACACTATTTCTCGTCAAAGCAATTTTCAAAGTGATTGAAACATTCATGACTTTCGTCACTAGGTAAAGATAAACTTGGTCGAAGCGAAAATCTTACCAACATATATTTCGAAATATAGATAGGCGAGGTATACTCGGCTCGAAATACCAAATGTGTATGATCTAGTCTATATATATAGCATACGACTTTTGTCTCAAAGAGTAGTATATAAAATAGATAGACTTTTGAGTGACATATAAGTTCAAGTCTCCACATACCTTTTTGTCGAGAAGTTCCACTGGTTCCTTGAATAGATCTTCTACTTGTATGATGAATCACCATGAAGTCCTTGAGCTCAACTACACTTATTATCCTAGTCCGAGACTTAGCTATAAGAGACTAGAAATCAAGACTTATAGTTTTGATCACTAACATTGACAAACATGCTTGAGATAGCAACGCATGCGAGTTTGACCGAGAAGTGCTCTAACAATTCTTATATAGCAAATCCGAGATATTTGATGTGGATATCGACACTTGTGTGGAAATATGTGTGTGTTCTCTCTGTCTCCTTCGCCTAAACAAGCCTGGAACGCATGATCCATGTGAATTAGCTTGGATTCAAAATATCTGATCATGTTGTCGATAAATAGGTGTTGGTCTCAAGAATTTCGCTATATACAAATAATCCTTTGACGATTCATACAAATATTTCGGGTAACATCGTTCACCTTAGTCAACATCTGCACACTTCACTATTCCATCTCCATTCTCTTATCTATCCATGTGATTAAAGTTTCATATACATTTTATTTGTATTTTCTGTGCAGATATGCAAGTGTTGTGCATAATATTGAAAAATATTGCATCAAGTATATATCAATAACTATCTGAGTGGAGTTTGCTTTTCTATACGAATGTCATACGCAAGTAATTTGCGTGTCGTGATGATTGGAATTCATGTGGAATATTGATTCTTGTAGCTAAAGAACATATGTAGGCTATTTATTTAGCTTGCTCGATGTTTGTCCTCAATCGTTCTCTCGTGGCTAGAAATTGGAGTAGGTTTTGTGGGTATATCATATCTCTTGTATACCCTCACGAGACTACAACTCGTCCGCTAGGGGCACCTAGGGGGTTTAAAGGCTTGTTTCACATACTAAGTGTAACCGTGATTCTAGCGAAAGTGAATTAGGATTTAGTTTAGGTTGGGTAGTGCTTGAGGACTAGCAAAAGCTAAGTTTGGGGGAATTTGATAAGTACATAATTTACTATACTTTTTTATATCAGTTCCATGCTTTATTTTCTATTTTTCTTTCATATTACCTTGCATTACTCTTGTTTTATTTTGTTTGTCTTATTTAGGTAGAATCATCCAAAAGGAGCGAAAAGAGTGCTGAAACAGACATAAACGTGAGCGTGGACTAAGGACTAGGAGGAACTCGAAAATATTCAGTAATAACTCTATTTTGTAGAGGATGAAGAGACGAAAATAACGCAAAAAGAATGACGTTATTCCAAGTTTGTATGCAAAAATTATGGCCAAAACAGTTTGGAGATCTATTGGGATCTAAGGTAGTTACGATCCCTACCTATTTCGGGATCTAAGGTAGGACCTATTCCCACCTCCAAAAAGTGATGAAAATACTTTCCAAATTCGGATAGCTTAGTTCCACTTTTCAAAGAGTTTCAAGAGGTGTTTAACTAAGATCCGAAGTGGAGACATGAAGACAAGGAGTGAACACCCACTTCACCATTTTTCCCGATTAGCAACTAAAGTTTGCAACAGTTCTTACGCCGTTGCGAATTCGCAACGGATTTTGCAACGACCGTAAAATTCAACTGCGCATTAGCTGTTGCGATTCGCAACTGCTGAGAAACCACATGTGTTGCCTGTTTGTGTGCCAGGTAACACCAGAACCCACATGTGTGACCTGGCTGTGTGCCTGGTAACACCTAAATTTTATATGTGTATTTTCGTGTCTAAATATCCGTCGTAGATATAGTTGTTGGAATAAAATCTACACCATTCAATTAACCCTAACCCATGTACAATTACCTCGCTTTCTCTTCCCTCTTCACTTCACCCTTTTTATTTCTCTAGCCGACTTCTGTTTCTCCTAAAAAACTTTGAAGTTCTCATTCTCTCTGTTTGAAAAACTCGATTAACAACTCAATCTTCAGTCAAAATCTCGATTGAGTTAACTAAACCATTTTGTTTTTGATGAAGAAGGTCATTGTGTTCACTTTGTTTTTGATGAAAAAGATTACCGTGTTCATTTAATCTAGGGTTCATGGAAAAAATTCTTTGTCTCGTGAGGTTAGTATGCTATAATGGATAGACTTTACATGTGGGTTTTATTTAATTTTTGCTTTTGCTTCTTAGATTTGTGTTTTAGAGACTTGATGTTCTTCCTCAACAAAAAAAAAACCCAGGTTAGGGTTTCTCCAAATCGAGATCTCTTCCTGTTCATTTGAATTAAGGTTTCTGATTATTTATTTATTTTTGTTTTAATTTCGGATTGTACCAGTAGCTAACTATATCTCCAGCAATTAAAGGTAATTTTATTAGACTTTAGGGTTTGTGTTAGTTTGGTAGTTCGAATTTTGATTTATGTGTCAGGGTTTTCAGTACCCATCCCTCAATTTCTTCACTTTCTCTGGTTTGTGTTATTTGACTAATGTTCTTGACCGTCTATTGTTGTGTATGGGATGAAGGAACAGTTTGGGATGATTTTAGCTCATGGAAAAGGAGTGTATGTTGATCAAGAAGGGATTGTCAAGTATCTTCTGTGGTTGCAGGTATGAAGGTGAATGGTTGGAGAATAATTTTAACAGCTCAATACAATTTTTCAATATATAAGCTCAGTTCGGAAATGTTTTTTGTGAATCTTTGATTCTATTTTTTGTGGGGAAAGGTCTGCTTGTGCATGTCTATTGAGACTGTTGTTGTTTTTCAGGAGTGATACTTTGTGGCTCGATACTTTTTTTGTCAGGATTGATATTTTCATGAGTGATACTTTCATGCTCAGTTCGTAAAGGAATATCATTGAGCTGTTTTTAACTGATTTATTTATTCACTAAATATATGACGGTAGCTCGATACAATTTTCCATTTGTCCACAAGATGCTTCTTCTACTTGTAGTGGCTGACTTATGTTGTTACCGCTCTTCTCTGGCGTAACTGATTGTTCACTTGCTTCACGAAGTACATTTAATTCACTATTACAAGAACAGTCTGTCGTTCACTACATATATGGAACCTTGATTTTGGTATTTGACCACTATGTAGTCACCAAGGCTTAGTGGGACAACATGACTCAATCAATCTTCCACACAGCTTGGTATTGTGGTAGTTTCTGACTTTGGTTTTCTTTGTAATATCTTAGCTAGATGTGACTTTTTGTTAGTTATGAGCTCGTGTTGTCATGGACTTTGGTTTGTTGCAGGAGCGAGAGAGCTTATGGACTTTGGTTTGTTGCATGACCAATTGGAATTTGTCTTGAAAAATGTTTGGACTTTGGGATGTCAGCTCAATGGCCTTTACGTGCATTGTGATAACTGTCAACTTGCGTCTTCTTTTAGCATGTAATTTGATCACAAGGTGGCATCGAGTAAGTGTCGGAGGAAGTATTTTAGCATGGTTCGTATTCATTTTTATATATTCTGGAATTATGACCCCACACGATAGACAAGTAAGTTGCTTATTTTCATTGGATGTGTTTGTTTTTTGTGAAAGGTTACTAAATATGGGAACTAAACCTCTTGCTATGTTCTTTGCTGGAAAACGTGTATTTTGTAATCTATATACTAATGAGTATTGTGTATTTCTATCTGTCGGTTCTTCTTGTTCCCATTGTGGCACTTTCGGCAACTTTGCCTACCAAGGGTGAGATCTGGAAACATATATCTCTTTGCAGATAATTTTATGTAGTCTTTATTTCGTTATAACACTACACTTTGGTGTTTAATATTCCAGGTTGGGGTTCAGTGCATGTAGTATTACTGATTTGTAGTCACTAAACACTCATGTTCATTTGTTGTATCTGATGCTTCAATCTCAAATATTTCCTGGATCAGCCAAGGTTGTGCAATATTCGTATGGCTTGAATGCTCTTGGACAACGACTTATGTTGCTCATAACAGTTACATTTTAAGTCTTGATGGATATCTTCTTCCTAGTAATTATGTTCCTGGTACCCTTTTGTTTCCTAGTGTTTCTTAAGTTCTTGGGTAGCACTTGTGGCCCGACAACTGCATAGGATCCATAATGCATAAGCATAATGTTGCAATGAATGTATCATGTTGAGAGCCTGATATATGAATCTTGAAGTAGTTTTAAACATGCTTGATGATTCTTGGGATTTAAGCATGTTATCTTTAGCTCTTGCTCAAGCTTATCATGCAATACTGCTCGAAAAACTCCCAAGCTTATCATGTATGTTCAGTTCAGTTTTGTCTGCTTGTAAATTTCATAAATTTGGTATCCTTACTTAGGTTGGTATTCTTATAGATGATTTTGGTTTGTTTCGTGTAATCTGGGTTGTGAATTATGAACTTAAATCCAGGGATTATGGAGAACTCGATGAGGAATGCTGCAAGGATAGCTGAAGGGCTGATTTGTGCTTGGCGACTAGTGTTTGAGAAGTACATATGGGACTGTACACTTAATCAACATTCATCCTTTGCGAAAGCATTCCTGTTTGGTAAGATTCCTTATCTACTTATCTTACTTCCTTACATTAACACCATGCCTTCTCCCCTAGTTTTGGAAGATTAATTGGTGTGCTCAATGCTGGCTAATTTTGTGCAAGGAATGCATCAAGTGATGTCGTTCAGAAGAAACGCATTCCGGTAAGTCTTTATTTACTGATCATTTTTCTTTGTTGTTAAAAATTATGACATTTAGCTTCCTGCTCACTTAATCATGTGATTAAGTACGCGTAATTCTTGTGAAACTACCTTCATATTGCAATGAGAAGAGTCCAACATGTGATATACCTATTGCCTATGACTAGAGGCAACCTGAAGATGGCCAGTTGTAATGTAAGAAGGAACCCAGCTTAGCTGGTGCTAGTAATGTGGCTACAGGAGCAGGCTGCAGTTACATTGGAGACGCAGGTAATTGGCTTAGGCATCAACAGAAATTACATGGCAGAAATTCTTGCAGTATCAAGTAGTTTGGAATAAGTAGTTAGGTGGATTTGGATAGAATAAAGGTTCAATCAAATTCTGTGGGGAGTGTCTAAGCATTAGAAGTGCCTACATTTCTTAGGTGGTATGAACATACTTTATGAGATGTTTAACTTTTCTATTGATATACTATGGCCAAGATAGGAGTTTACTTGTCTAGTGATATCTACAGGAAATACAATACATGCGTTGGCTTGATTTTTTGTTACTCTATATTTGATCCAACACAGGGATATATCAAAGTGACAAGGATGATGATTGTTTGCATTATCTTTCTTCTTTCCTTCTTTCTTGTGTATCTGGAGTTTGCTATGGTATATGGTATTCTCACTTAGGTGGTTAACAATTGATTTTCTATGTTTCAGGGGTTTGCCGATGTTTTTCTTTGTTGTACACATTTCATGCAATTCATCGGGCTTATGATGGATTAGGATCATTTGTTTTGTCACGAAGACCACCAATGCTGGGAAAATTACGTCAAAATTGCATGTGATTGAGCTTGGTGCCCATCTAGGTATGCTAAAGAAAATCCCCAAGGTTAGGTCCTTGTCCTCCTTTTTTTTACAGTTATTGTCTAATTAAGCATTACACTGCTACATTTATAAGCTTAAGTGGGGATTTCAGACTTTTTTGGTTGCACTTATCATTTTTTTTAGAAACTTTAGAAATGTTTGCTGATTTTTCTATTAGTAATGGAGAACATCTTTGTTCAATGCACATTTAATGTATCTTTCTTTGTTCAGTGCGCAATTGATGCCTCTTTCAGTGAATTCTTGGCCTGAAAATTTTCCAGGGAACTCTTGACTAGGTCATCTGATGATTGACTTGACTTTTTTTAGTTGCAAAACATTAGCAACGGATCGAAACTGTTACTAAATTTAGAACCAGAATAATAAAACCTGGTCCGGCTAAGATTAGACGTTCTAAGTGTTTTTGGTTCTAAATTTTGCAACTGCTCTAGAGCAGTTGTGAATCGTCCATTTGGCAACTGCTTGAGGCTGTTGCGACAAGAATATAGTAAAGGCAGCCAGTTGTTGCTAAACCTGTTCGCAACGGCAGCATCCGTTGCAAAGTCAAGGAAAAACAATTGGCTGAACTGAAACCCGTTGCGAAAAAAATCGCAACGGCTTTAGAGTTGTTGCAAAAAATATGCAACGCCACATTTCGCAACGGCTATCTGATGTTGCAAGTTCCTTTTGCAACTGCGCACAGCCGTTGCTAATCCCGAAAAAATGGTGCAGTGGAAAGCTAGGGTTTTGGATTTCTTCCATTATCATATCAATTTCTCTTTGATTATCTCATATGTGTATCATGGTTTTTACTAACATGATTAACTAAACTCCTATTTGATTGAGGATGAATTCTAAGTTATAAACATAATTTCATTTAATATAAGAATCTATTTTGATTTTCTTTACAAGATTATCGATTGTCTTTATCATTAATGTTGTTTATGATTTATTGATGTTTTAGGATGCATACTAAATTGATTAGTTGATTGATCTATTACTAGTAAAAGTTGTGAGATAAGTATAATAGTCGAACAACCGATACACAAGTAGAAGTCGTGAGACCTTGCAGAGGGATTCTGTGGAGCAATCGCGAATAAAGACAACACTAGTAAGTGGACCTTGATCTAAAAGTTTAACTGCTATGACTGACCTAAATTCACACACCTTAAAGCATTTGACTAGGTTACATGTAGAGTGATCTACTTCTAGGTGGTTTGGACAAATAGAATCTGGTAGGCGAGAACTTCTGTATTCAGGGATAACATTGATTTAGCTATTATCCTACCGTAGGTGATAATCTGTGATTTATGAAGAATAGATAAATATATTACTTTGATGAATATTTTGTAACGAAAAAAAAATTCCTCGATCATACTCCTCATCCTTGATTACATCTTCATTTGTTACTTTGTTATTTACTTTCCTTTATAACCTAAAACCAAAACCCCCAATTTGTGATATTTGATAATTGAAAACTCCCTGCTCTTCGTGGGAACGATCCTTGCTTCCACTATATTACCAATTAATTGTGTGGAAATAAGTGATTTAATTGGTTGCACTCACGACAAGCACCACTATAACGGATAAATTATGAAATATTTCGTTATCTCAGTCAGAGTATTGTTGCACTGCTAACACATCATCATGAAGCTAACTCAGTGACACGAATTGGGTAATATCAATTAGGTTTTTGGTCTGGTGGTCTATGAAAAAGTGGGGTTCTAATAACCACACCCAATATTTCGCTTAGCAATCTGTATGGACTAACTCCAATATACTTTCAAGAGAATCAACTAGACAGTCAGACTCAATCTTAAGAAAAGTATATCAAAAAGTTATATCTCAATTTCTCAATTCAATCTGCAATCAAACAAATAGGAATTTGCGAGCCCGATTGGATATAAGAAATAACTTGGACGGTGTCAAAAACTAATATCCAAGTGTCAATCAATTTAATCAACAACCCAAGGTTGGATTCACAATTGATTGAACTTACACACAATCTGTAATATTTCAATTATATAAACAAATATAATGCGAAAAAAAAAATAACACAGACACCAGAAGTTTTGTTAACGAGGAAACCGCAAATGCAGAAAAACCCCGGGACCTAGCCCAGATTTGAACACCACATTGTATTAAGACACTATAGACACTAGCCTACTCCAAGTTAACTTCGGACTGAAATGTAGTTGAGCCCTAACCAATCTCACACTGATCAAGGTACGGTTGCATTCCTTACGCCTCTAGAACCACGTCGGATTCTGCGCACTTGATTCCCTTAGTTGATCTCACCCACAACTAAGAGTTGCTACGACCCAAAGTGGAAGACTTGATAAACCAATCCGTCTCACACAGAAAAGTCTATTGAATAGATAAATCTGTCTCCCACAGATATACCTATGAGTTTTGTTCCGTCTTTTGATAAATCAAGGTGAACAAGAACCAATTGATACACCGGACTTATATTCCCGAAGAACAACCTAGTTATATCAATCACCTCACAATAATCTTAATCGTATGGTAGGGAAACAAGATATTGTGGAATCACAAACGATGAGACGAAGATTTTTGTGACTACTTTTTACCTTGCCTATCGGAGATTAGATCTCGAGAAAATCTTAGAGAAGATAGTACTCAGTCACCATAGAAAACTGCAAGATCAGAATACACAACTACAAAGAAAATAGTTAGGTCTGGCTTCACAATCCCAATGAAGTTTTCAAGTCGTTAACCTACTTGGTTTTGGAAAAAACTAAGGTTAAAGGAGAATCGACTCTAGTCGCAACTAGTATTACACAGGAGGTGTGAGGATTAGGTTTCCCAGTTGCTATAGTTCTCCTTTATATAGTCTTCAAATTAGGGTTTGCAATCAATGTTACCTTGGTAACAAAGCATTCAATATTCACTGTTAGATGAAAACCTGATAAGACTCAAGCTAATATCTTTCAACCGTTAGATCGAACTTAGATTGTTACACACAAATGAAAAGTGACTTCATTTAGATATGAGTAACTGTACCTAAACATGTACACCTTTGTTGGCTCAAGAATAGTTAACCGAAGTTATCCATATGAACACTTTCATATCAACCTTATTCATCTTAACCATAACTAGTTCAAATGACTCAAATGAAACTAGTTCTAGAGTTGTTCAATTGTTTATACTCTCATAGACGTATACAAGACACAATTGAAGAAAAGTCGATTTTGATTCACTCGAATCAAGTCATGAACATCATAGCCACGGTTCGCAAAAGATTGCATTCCTTATATATAAATGTATTAGTTCATGAAGAAACCGATTTTAGAACATAACCCACTCAAGTATGCAAACGGGTACGCATACCTTAGTGGTCGGACTAAGTTTGGGTTCGCCAGTATGCGAATGGGTACGCATACCACCAAACTCAGTAAAGTCCTGGAACTTGAACCTCATGCCAGTACGCGTACCGGTATGCGTACTTAGTTCAGACCTCTACTAAACCAATCAGCACGCGTACATGTATTATACCATAGTTCCCAGACTTAGATTACACATATGCAAGTACACATACTGTGCTTATATCCAATTGTTTTAAACTCTCATTTAAACCATAACAACATTCTCGGAAGACGACAATAGTTGTCTCACACAAGCTATGCAATTTTCAAGTGATCGAATGATTAATATGAAACATTCCGAGTCTACATCAAATGACTGTCTCACACAAACCATGTAAGATGTTACCAGGAGATTTTCACATGATCATGTTTTGACTTTCGTCAAGAATATAAGATGAACTTGGTTAAAGTGAAAGCTTACCAACACATATTTCGATAAATATATAAGCGAGTTAAACTCAGCTCGAAATATCAAATGTGCATAATTGAAGTCTATATATATATACGACTATTGTCTCAAATAGGATATAGAGTAGATAGACTTTTGAGTGATAGATGAGTTCAAGTCTCCATATACCTTTCGTTGATGAAGTTCCACAAGCTCCCCTTAGTAGTTATTCGTCTTCAATTGATGAACGTCGTGAAGTCTAATGCTCAACTACACTTCTATCCTAATCCAAGACTTAGCTATAAATATACTAGAAATCAAGACTTATAGTTTTGATAACTAAACTTGACAAACAAGCTTGAGATAGCAGCGCTTGCGAGTTCGACCGAGCAGTGCTCTAACAATCTCCCCCTTTGTCAATTTTAGTAACAAAACTATCAATACATATGCTTGATTTCCTTGGTTTTTCAACATTACTCGAAATCTTCGTCACTTCCAAGTACTCCAGTGATTCTGAATGTGTTCAACTCAGCATCATAGTTTTTGAAGATCCGTAGCTATAACAATGAGAAAACAGTAGCTCTCAATCATTGTACAGTGTCATAGTATTATTACACAACATCAAAGTCCAATTGTACCACAACTTTGACAACAATAATATGGTGATATGTATCACTCTCCCTTAGTCAATACTTCATATCACATGAAAACCACTCCCCCTTACATAATGATCCGTAAACCATATGTATTTGTAGTGTGAACTACACATTAGTTATCCCCCTTTTTGTGAATATAAATTGGCAAAGGTACGAAAACTAGTGGGATCCTAACGAAATTTCCATAGAGATACTTCATGACCAAAAGAGAACATATCAACTTTGTTTCGATGATTTCACATAGCCGAAACTGGTGTATTCATCAAGGAGTTTATAAAGATACAAGAAAACTCCTATAATATTCCACAGTCGCACTCCCCACAAAGATTTGGCAATTAAGCACAAGTTCAATTAATAACTCTCCCCCATAAAATGTCATTCCCGAAAGAACAACAAGAGCGACCTTACTTTCACAAGAAAAGAAGGATTTCTTTGGACATAATCAAATCACATGAAACATGAATTTATATCTAAAAATCTCAGTTGAATTAACCACAAAGAAAATGATTAATACAATTGTCCATGCTCAAAATAAGAAAACTTACGGAGCAACACAGTATTTTCACAAGGATGTGGATCAGGAAAAGACCAATACTGCGGAATATTCAAAGATTCATTCTATTTTTCATCACTATTTACACAATGACATATAATAGACTTAATCTTTGGAGTCAAAAGTTCATTTTATCTTTCATCAATATTTGCATAAATACAGTAGAAACTCTATAAATTAATGTTGTCGGGACCATCAAAATTTATAAATTAAACGAGATATTAATTAACCGATAATTTAATAATTATTAATTTATACATTAATTAATATTTTATTAACTTTTAGATAAATTTCATATCACAAGTTAGACAAAATTGATGCTTTTGTCATTGTAAACTTCGATCAACAGATAACACAAGCTTAGACAATTTGGATGAACATACGGACTGTGAAATCACTCAATACTTTCAAAATTTGATCGATAAATTGGGCTATCACAATTCAATGAATGTCAAAGATGTCCAAAATTATCCGAAAAAAAATGAAGTTACACAGTTGTTGACCAATGAAGAAATATCGAGAGCGGTATGGAGTTGATAAAGATGTGGAAGAAGATGATGAAAGTTCTAAAATAGAGCCCCCTTCACGAAACGAGGCCATTAAAGCGGCAATCACATTGAATAATTTCTTGCTGAGCTATGAGAAAACAACACCAAAACAATGATAATAAAAATTAGAGATGAAATTCAATGCGATATTGATTTTAGCAAAAAACAGAAGACAATTAAATTATTTTTCAAAAAGTGTGTGTAAATCACTAATGTATTGAATATATATATATATATATGCATTATTAATTTGTATTTCATATGGGGTCTACATAGGTCATCAAAAATGTATTATCTTATAATTTTAGCGAATTATTAATTTGGCACGTTGTCCCCGACTCGGGACCGGCCAAAAATATTATTTAAGAGAGTTTATTAAATAATCGAGTATTAATTAAAAGAGTTTCCACTGTACATATGATAGACCTAATTTTTGAGCAATTATGGGGCAATCATAGTTCACGGACGTAAACACACATATCCCATAACAATTTGCAATATATAAAACCAATAAAGATTAATACTGCAAAATTATCTTCCAAAAGCTACAAATTAGCTTAGAACATAAGTGCTCCAAGAATCCTAGTGCCCAAGTCCAAGAGAAGTGGAACAAGAGCGACGAAACAGAGCAAAACACTCAAAAACAAGAGTCGGGACAAAAACCAACCTTGACTCTTCCAAATTCAGGAATTCTCATCTCTATTTAGAAGAGAATTCAAAGAGAAGGAGAATCCAAAAATAATGAGATCATTCCGAGTTCGGACGAAGAAGTTACGCCCAAATGATGGTATGCAAACGGGTTTGCGTACTAAAACCCCTGGATTTTGATTTCAAATGATGGTATGCATACCTGGTATGTGTACCATGAAGTCCAAACATCTCGAACTACTATTTTCAAACCTAAACATTTAAGAACCTTAAACACATATCAAGTTAGTTAGAAATGAACGATAAGGAAGGTACATGGATCATTATAAGTATTCTAAGCAAATAAAAACACAAATCTTTCTCAAGTTTATAGACATACCTTTTTAGAAGAATCCACTCGAATTCTACATCCTTATCGAACATAATCTGTGCGCCCCAATTCTTGTGTTTCCCTTACCGTATACATAACATGGCATTCCTTGGTGAGGATGCACTTACAACACACTCAAGTTGTGTTAATGTGAACAATGTCTTGCTCACCACGAGTGACTTTTGAATTATCATGAAAGAGATCGCTTTTGGAACCTTTCACATCCAAATCCATCTTTCCAAAGAACTTTTTAAGTTCCAATATCATGGATACTGCCTTCTCCATGGAATTTTCTGGGAGATCATTCCTTTTAAAACTTAAAGCATTATTAACTTTCTTTGGTATCCACTTCTGAGTGTGTTTAGAAACAACCCGACCCTTCTTCCCATTACTCTCTTCTGGAATTCTCGGAAGAGAATTGGATTGACTATTCTTTTGCAAGTTAGTCTTTCTCCAATTGGGATCATCGGATCTTGTCTTCGTATTTACGAAGTTATCCTTTTGATAACCATTATGATTGTGAAAAGGATTCGTGTGACTTTTATAGACAAATCTAGGTTTATCACAACACTGATTCCTTTGCCTAAAGGTTAGACAGTTACAACCTGTGGCGTCAAGGGGATTAGTGATAGGCACGTTTTTGTCTTATATAATCTCAATTGTATATATTATCAATGCTCGATTTTATATTTATTATGGCTTTTTATGTCCCTGTAGGTATTTTTGGAGAAATAAGCTTTTGCGGCGAAATTGGCTAAAAAAGTGGTTTTTGCGCTCGTGGGAGAAAATCACTATACGGACTCTCACTTTGGATAAGGGGTAGCCTAATTACTAAGGGGTGACCAATTAATAAGGGGTAGCCTAATTACTAAGGGGCATCCATTTTCAGGCAGCTGCTAAAGGGAAACCACTGCTGGATAAGGGGAGGTCATCTTCTTCATTTGAAATTTGAATTTTGGAGGGAAAATAAGAACAAAATTAGGGTTGAAGAATTGAAGGTGTTCTAGGGAGATTCAATGGCTGAAATCAAATGGGTTTGTTCCTCTTGGCTAAACAGGGCTGATAATGGTCTTATTTTTTCCCAGAATTGGCTAGACAATCCGCAGGAGATGAATCAAGTTTTATAGTTTTTGGCGGGAAAAATATGCATGCAACTGGCAGAGTTGGGGATTGAATCCGATCGATTTCCAGAGTGATTCAATGGCTGAAATTGATTGGGTTTACTCCCTAGGCCTAAACAGGCCTGGTGAAGTCTTTTGTTTGAACCCAAATTGGCTAGAATAGCCGGAAAAAGAAATAGAAGTCAGGTTTTGCACGGGTATCTGTATGACTTATTTTTGGAATTCTAGGAAGACTAAAGGCAAAAAACTCTTCCCAAAGATACATATCTATCTAAGGAAGAGTTTGAGATAAGTTGGAAAGCTCAGAAACGCGTGAAACAATTTTGGGAAGAGATTATTGTCGTAACTGCCAAGAAAAGAAAAGAAGAGATTTCGAGAAGTTTTGGGGAGATTAAATCGCTCTGTTGGCTATATATAAGTTTCTGGGAGTTCATAGAAGGGAGTCGAGACTTTGGGGGACCGAGACTTTGGGGGACCGAGCTGAGGGCTTAGTGAAGCTGCAGAGGTGAAAATCAAGAGTTGCAGAGAAGACGTTTCTGCTGCTGAAGAACAACGTCGTAAAACACTTCGCAACTTAGCAAGAAACCGTTACCTAATCTTTCAAATCCAATACCTTTGTAACAGCTTTGCAACAACTATTCCTGTTAGAATTTATTTGTAAGGGCAACTTCCGTAACAGTGGATTCTGTAATAATTATATCTGTTACAGATTCACTTCTTCAATAAAAACACCTATTTGAGCCATGATTAAATATTTTGAGCGTGTTTTTGACATGAGGAGCTAAACCCCAACACTGGGATGATGGAGGAAGCCCTATTTCACAATCACTTGGTAACTATAATTGATTCTTTATGACTTTTGCACTTGTTTTAATCGATTTATAATTTTTCTTGATTAGTTGTGATTTTGTTTGATGTCGCATGCTGGGTTTTAGGAACTTTTGATGCGTCATGCTTGTGATTTACATCTAATGCTTTATAAAATCTACTTTTGGCAAAGAAAAGAGTCAACAAAAGAGCTAGAATTGTTATGAGTCATCAGATGAACCAATTGAATGTGATTAGTGGTGAAATCCTAAGTCTCAGTACCTCTCGATATTCGTGACAACCTTGTGAATATATTTTTAGTATTTTTATTCTTAGTTCTTAAATCAAACCTTTACACAATCCGAGTTGAACGAACTTTACTACCACTTTCAAAACTACATCAATTAGCCTTAACATATGACCTTGGTTTCACAACTTCTTGTGATGCCTAAACAAGAACATCATGAAGTTTCTCATTCCTTATACGGAAACGACATCTCCTTTCCAGGTGACCTTTATTTCCGCAATAGTGGCAAACATAAGGGTTGTTCTTACCTTGATCCGTGTGTGCTGACTTTGGAGGTTGATATACTTTGCTCTTTTAAACTTTAACTGCCGGTGTAGGTATTTCACTTTTGTCATCATTGGAAACCTTTTGTTGAGAAGAATCACTAGCCTTGACAAATTTTACCTATTTGCTAGTGATAAGTGCATAAAATATATCATTTGAGTATCACTTTCTTATGTTTTTCCTAACTATTTTCTCTTGTATTTTCGGATATTATGCTTTTTTTGCGTTTTGTAGGTATTTTGCAGTCATGCGACGTGAAACAAAGAAACTATGAGCTTAATTCATTGCTCGGCGACATTGGAATTGACGGATTCGAATTTTGTAAAGACACGACATTCTTATGTGTCAAAGAGAGAATTACTGAGGCACCTATGGTTCACTGCTCAGGGCTGCCACTATCTTAACTCAAAAATTCAAAGATTAAAAACTATAGGTCCATCATTGTGCACAAACCAAATATTCTTGGTCAGTTCAGTCGCGACCTGCTCTGCACAAGGGTTAACTGCCAGCAAAGTTTGGCCGAGTTCGTGGGTCTAAGGGGTCGAAGTTGAGACAAGGTAGAAACACAGTTTTGGATAGGGTTTTGGGACAAGTTATTCACAAGAAAACAAGTCCTGCCAATGAAGAAAATCTGATACGAACTGTGTGGGAGAATTAAGTGGGGAGTTTTATGTTTTAAACAAACAAGGAGCATCATGAGAGCATTAAGAACGATGGGTATTCGAATTTGTAGTTTAATCCAGTGGAAGGAAGTGAACAAGCCGAAGCAAAGAAATGAGTTGCTGCCATTAATTCTTTGTGATGAAGAAGACTGAGTTGGGTTTATCGTGTATATGTCAGATGAATATTTATAGTCTTGGGTGTGTGTGCATTCAACATTTGCAGGGAAGGAGCTGTTTTGTGCAATATCCAATATGCAGCAAGTACCTAGCCATCGCCAGATTGTTACATACACGGCAAGTGTTTGTAGAAAAGCCCCAGTGACCAGTTTTCAGCCATGCTTCTCTGCCGCTGCACCAAGTCCTGCCATGGGTTAGCCATGAACTTTATCGTTGTTTCTGAAGTTCTAAGACACGTTTTTGACGAGTTTGAGATGACTTAGAAGATGGGTTTTCGGTGGGTTGAAATTTGGAAAGAGTTTTAAAGAGGAAATACGGTGCACACGTATTGTTGCTGAGATGTTGTGCTGCCATCGATTTAAGATGAATGATTGAGATTTCGGAGGAGATTTAGAGGTCGAGAAGTATTAGGAGTTGGGTCGGGATTGTATAACAAGAAAAAGTAAAGCTATAAAAGGGAGAAAGAGCTACAGCAAGATCATATCCAATACCCCCTTCACCTGCCGCAACCACCACAATTGCCATCGATTTAAGATGAATGATTGAGATTTCAGCGAGCTTTTGCTCGCTGAACAACCACCACAATTCCATTACCACCCCTTTGCATACCACCAGCACTTCAGCATTCCATTATCACCTGCATACCACCATCACCACTAGTTTCATCCCCTTCACCTGCTTCTCCACCGGCATACACCAACAGCATTATACATCACCATCCCTTCTACCTGCATACTACCACCATTCTTCCATCTCATCTGCATATATCATCAACACCACCAGGCTACAGTTTCCATATCACCAGCACTTCAGTCATCAAGCCATAGCAGCAGTACAGCCATCATTAGAGCACTGCAAGGCCTGAGTTCACTACCAACAGCTACAGTCTCAGCACAACAGCAGCAGTTCAGTTCAACAACCGCATGATACCACCTTCATCTGTTCGCCGCAACAACACCATTCCACCAGTCCACCTACCTGCTGTTTGTTTGGGTTTGCTTAATTGGTTTTGAATTTGTGTTTTGATTTTCTTTGCCATGAACTCCTGTAGCTAAATACTTGATTAGGGATATTTCAGCTACGTGACTTGATTTTTAATCCTCAATATCGTTTTATTGCTTGTCTTTTACCGTTCTTTTGACCATGGATTGTCTGCAAGGTATTTAAGTGGCCAATTAGATAACTTGTTTGCGATACTAATGCTAGATTTTTGAGCCGTAATCCGTAATTATTATGGTGATTTAATCATAAGTAGCAAAGCATCAACATTGCAATGGGATGTTGTGGATTTTGATGTGTATTTGACAACCCTAAGTTAACATGTTGAACTTACGAGCATGTGGTTAGGATCAATCCGACTCATAGAACATACCGGTTAGTTAAGTTACACTAGAGAGCTTATTCAAAGTGGCTTGATTGACTAGACACGAGTGGAGAACTTATTCTACAAAGTGGCTTTGGAGTTTAATGGACTTGTTGAACTTATAACTTGTCTAGGATTGTTAATAAACGTATTTTGTAGAAGATTCATGTTCACTAGTGGAGAAAGAACCCCTAATCATTCTCATCCTCATCGTTCACATTCATATTTATTTTGTAGTGTTTGCATTATTCATATTTTCAGAAATTAAATCTACAACTTTAGCTCAACTCTCCCTTAGGAACGACCCTGCTTATCCTTGTGCTACTTTTTAGTGTAAGAAGAGTAAGGAATATATTTTTTGTGAGTTTGACACCTCATCAGCTAGTACTTGGAGCATCTATTCCCTTATAGCCCAATTCTCATGTATCACGATGATTTTTACTTGCTCCTAGCACTGTGGTTAATTTGTTTGAACTAGAATTGAACTTTTTTAAGTCCTTTTCCAACATCTTGATTTTATCAACAACTCAACCTCAAGTTGCTTTTCTCGAGAAAGAAAAACACTTTCTCTGTCTATGAAATAGCTCTGTTGAGAGTTAATCCTTGCTTCAGATTCAGCAAGTTCTTCTTTCAACTTAAAGAGATTTCGACGAAGATTTTCACATTCAGACTTCTTTGAACGTACATCTTCTTCACGATATTTAAGTATAGATTGCAAAAGATTATAACCACGATCGTATCCTTTAAAGAGTTTTCTCATTTTCTTGTTTTCTAGACAGAGAGGAGTCAGAAATTCAGTCAAGCAAGATGTTGACCCTTTCTTCTTCATGTGTTGGTCAAAAAGCTTGATATACTGTGAGACTTCCTCATCAACACCTTCTCCCTCATCAGAATCACTTCCATTTGAAAGATCTTCCAACTGCTCATCTAGGCGTGCTTCCCAGTTATACACAATTTTAGACAATTGAGAGGGTTTGAGAGACTTCTCCGGAAAAACAAGACTTTGAACCAAATCAGAATGTTTCTGAACTGGTGATGCGTTATCTGGGATATTATCATCCATAGCCAGATCGCTACAAACACAGACTTATGAGGTCTTAAACGTGTTTTCCTGCTCTGATACCAATTGAAAAAGTGGGAGTCTAATAACCACACCCAATATTTCGCTTAGCAATATGTATGGACTAGCTCCAATATACTTTCAAGAGAATCAACCAGACAATCAGACTCAATCTTAAGAAAAGTATATCAAAGAGTTATATCTCAATTTCTCAATTCAATCTGCAATCAAACAAATAGGAATTTTCGAACCCGGTTCAATATAAGAAATAAAACCAATATCCAAGTTTCAATCAATTTAATCAACAACCAAAGGTTAGATCCACAATTGATTGAACTTACGCACAACCTGTGATATTTCAATTATATAAACAAATATAATGCGGAAAAGAAATAACACAGACGTCGGAAGTTTTGTTAACGAGGAAACCGCAAATGTAGAAAAACTCGGGGACCTGGTCCAAATTTGAACACCACACTGTATTAAGCCGCTACAGACACTAGCCTAATCCAAGTTAACTTCGGACTGGAATGTAGTTGAGACCTAACCAATCTCACACTGATCAAGGTACAGTTGCGTTCCTTACGCCTTTAGAACCACGCCGTATTCTGCGCACTTGATTCCCTTAGATGATCTCATGCTACGACCCAAAGTCGAAGACTTAATAAACCAATCTGTCTCACACAGAAAATTCTATTGAATAGATAAATCTGTCTCCACAAATATACCTATGAGTTTTGTTCCGTCTTTTGATAAATCAAGGTGAACAAGAACCAATTGATGCAACGAACTTATATTCCCGAAGAACAGCCTAGTAATATCAATCACCTCACAATAATATTAATCGTATGGTAGCGAAACAAGATATTGTGGAATCACAAACTATGAGACGAAGATGTTTGTGACTACTTTTTATCTTGCCTATCGGAAATTAAATATCGATCAAATCTTAATTAGAGAAGATAGTACTCAATCACAATAGAAAACAGCAAGATCATAACACGCAACTACAAAGAAAATAGTTGGGTCTGGCTTCACAATCCCAATGAAATCTTCAAGTCGTTAACCTACTGGGTTTTGGAAAAACCTAAGGTTAAAGGAGAATCGACTCTAGTCGCAACTAGTATCACACATGAGGTGTGGGGATTAGGTTTTCCAGTTGGTAGAGTTCTCCTTTATATAGTCTTCAAATCAGGGTTTGCAATCAATGTTACCTTGGTAACAAAGCATTCAATATTCACCGTTAGATGAAAACCTGATTTGACTCAAGCTAATATCTTTCAACTGTTAGATCGAACTTAGCTTGTTACAAACAAATGAAAAGTGACTTCATTTAGATATGAGTAACCGTACCTAAACGTGTACACCTTTTTTGGCTCAATAATAGTTAACCAAAGTTAGCCATATGAACACTTTCATATCAACCTTATTCATCTTAACCATAACTAGTTCAAATGACTTAAATGAAAATAGTCTCAGAGTTGTTCAATTGTTTATACTCTCATAGACGTATACAAGACACAATTGAAGCAAAATCGATTTTGATTCACTCGAATCAAGTCATGAACAGTATAGACACGGTTTGCAAAAGATTGCATTCATTATTATATAAATGTATTAGTTCATGAACAAACCGATTTTTGAACATAACTCACTCAAGTATGCAAACGGGTACGCATACCTTAGTGGCCGGACTAAGTTTGGGTTTGCCAGTATGCGAATGGGTACGCATACCACCAAACTCAGTAAAGTCCTGGAACTTGAACCTCACGCCAGTACGCGTACCGGTATGCGTACTTAGTTCAGACCTCTACTAAACCAATCAGCACGCGTACATGTATTATACCATGGTTCCCAGACTTAGATTACACATATGCAAGTACACATACTGTGCTTATATCCAATTGTTCTAAACTCTCATTTCAACCATTAAAACACTCTCGGAAGGCGATAATAGCTGTCTCACACAAACTATTAGCTTCAAAGCATTTTTCAAGTGATCAAATGATCAATACGTAACATTCTGAGTCTACATCAAATGACTGTCTCACACAAATCATGTAAGATGTTACCATACGATTTTCACATGATCATCTTTTGATTTTCGTCAAGAATAGAATATGAACTTGGTTAAAGCGAAAGCTTACCAACATATATTTCGAGAAATATGTAAGCGAGTTAAACTCAGCTCGAAATATCCAATGTGCATAATTGAAGTCTATATAGCTATACGACTTTTGTCTCAAATAGGAGATAGAGTAGATAGACTTTTGAGTGATAGATGATTTCAAGTCTCCACATATCTTTTGTTGATGAAGTTCCACAAGATCCCCTTAGTAGTTCTTCGTCTTCAATCGATGAACGTCGTGAAGTCTAAAGCTCAACTACACTTTCTATCATAATCCGAGACTTAGCTGTAAGTAGACTAGAAATCAAGACTTATAGTTTTGGAAACTAAACTTTACAAACAAGCTTGAGATAGCAACGCTTGTGATTTAGACCGAGCAGTGCTCTAACAGTCTACGACACATATGGGAAATACCCAATTATATTTCTCACCATTAAAGATAACAGTCGGCTGAGGAGGTTACGAGAATCAAAGGAAAGATTTCTCCTCATGTCACTCTACTTAAGCTCACCGATTTAAGATTAGACAGTTCATTCATAAACGGGTCATTAACCGACCTTGTTAAATAATCTTCATAGAGTATTCTTCCATAACAAATAATTACTATGATCTTTATTTTTATCTGCTTCCCTCTCTAAGACCAGCCATGACCTTCTCTCATGTGACTGAAGCAATCCTCCAACGACTAATATCTTGGTGTAGGCAAAGATTGTTCTTGCTCAACCTTTCATTACTCATACTCAAAATCCTAGATCTTAATTTATGGTATCTATATAACAAAACAACTTATTATTAATGATAATCAAGATATCTATAGGGACAAACAACTAGTTCTTGATATTATGTTCTTATTTGAGTGAAAAAGGCCATACCATCCCAAAGGCGTCAAAACCTAATTAGGACTTATAATGGAATATAATTGCAACAATCACTGAACTAGAAGTATAGTTATTATGCGAACAACCAAATACATGTTGATCAATATTTATACATATGATTACCAATTTTCCATCATTTATTTACCTCGTATAGATGGGATATCAAGGGATTATGTTATATATATGGTATTACGCAAAATCTAAACCAAAAGTGGAAACTACCACTAGACCTATTTTTTAGATTTTTTTTTTTCACAAACCCACTGCTCAAAAAGTTCAGGGACGCACCCTATTTTTATAAAAGTTTTACCGGAAACCCTTTTTAAGGTTTTTTTCGTGATTTTTTTTCATTTAATGGCTAGACTACCCATTTACGTTAGAGCATATATTGCTCGGTGGAACCCATCAAGCGTTGGTATGTAAGTTTGTTGTCATATTTTAGCTCCAAAACTCGAAGCTGCTTGATTAGGTTACTAGAGTCAACTTCGTTAGATAAGACTACGAACAATAGAAATCTTGAAACTTGCACGTTTTACTTTGAATAACTTGAAGACGTCTTGGCATGAACGAATATATCATCCTTCCGTTCGAGGTTAGTAACACAGACTTGACTTGTTCCATTTCTATCACGTTCCATTCAAGTCGTTTAGATTGAAAACATAACATACCAAGTATAATTATGTATCTTTAGTATTGGTTACTTGATCATTTCATTATGATCAAAGTTTCAAGGATACATATATATATATATACTTTTTGTTTTACACAACTTCGGTTTATTAAATTATGAAGTATAGTTTAGCTATTTGGACTTCGTAAATTCGACATAACACTCTTTGGCAATTTGTTATTAGTTAGTGTGTTCAACTTTCGGAGTGATTCCATACCTCTAAGAATATGTTTAATTACATGAGTTTAAGGAAGTAGACTTACGAAACTTGTTTCGTATTCGAAAAGAATCAAAGGATATATTCTATGACCGATCCCTTAAACAAGGATCTTTACGAGGATCGATCCTGAGGATCTCTAGTATAAACGATCCCTTACCAAGGATCTCTACTAGGACCGGTCCCAGGGATCTTTACCAGGGTCGGTCCTTATGTTTACTAAAATAAGATGTTTTCGATTCGGCTATCAACTTAGGGTTTGCAAAGCTATTAGAAATATGATTTGGTTAATATGGAAAGTTCATAATATGTCGAAATAGTATTTGAACATGTGATAATATTCTTTGCATGATCATTATTCGTCAATTTCAAAAATAATATTCTTTGCGCTTTGAGAATTTTTGGAATTGATTATAACTTCTTTTCCAAACAAGCCTTGGGCATCACACTGTATATAGTGGAGCTTGTATTCCTACAAACTCATCCCTTGAACACATAAGTAGATTGATTGTGGAAGCCAACTCGTTGATAGAGGAAAGTAATCTAATTAGGTGAAATCTCTTGTGCTTCCTTCATTTAAAGTTTTATTTAGGATCAAAAAGATTTTAATAGTACTATTCGTTGGAAACTAAACCATATTACTATTTTATTTTTTGATTAATTGATGACTAACGGTACCGTTATCCTTGATAGATCAAACTTGTTTATCCTAAGTTCCTTCTCTTCTGATATACGGCCACACAAGTTTGTTTAAGGATTGGATATTACAGATCTAGTGATTCAATATCTGCGGATGGAATTTTTGATTAATCAATTTTAACAGACTACATTCTATGTGTGTTGATCATTAGTAGGAATCAAGTTGGTTGATCTAACTAGTGATTTGGGAGATTGGTAAGTGAGTTGGTTACTCAAACAAATTTAACAATTTTTTGTTTCGGGTTACAATTCAAAGGAGTTGAAAGCAGAAGTCTTCACAGCAGGTGAAGCGACTCAAGATTGTGTATTATGTCTTGGAATTCACGTGTGTATACAAGATTGGTTTTAGGCGCATGGATACTGAATGGACTGAGTAAATACGAGTAATTTACTTGTTATAAACACTGCGAAGTTGCGGTAGTCAATTTTTGTAGCGGCTTACTTCGGAAAGTATTCAAAACTAGAGTAGGTCCCAAGATTTTCATGACCAGAAATTTTCCTCTTTAACAAGATCTTGTGTGTTGTATTATTACTTTACTTAATGCATTATTATTATTGCTATATTTATAATTAAATAATTGTACTTGTACGTTAATCCACTTGGTAGATCCCATAGTTAATTAGTGCAGTTACGAACTCAGACTATATACCAAGTGACATCTCGTTGAATTAATTGTTTGGCCATTATTATTTCGGTGGAATTAAATAAAGTGTGTTTGTATAAGTTGATACCAAAAGATTGTGGTGTACACGGTACCTTTATAGTGTTTGCATAATCACTTTTTTGTTAGCACTGAAAACAATCAAAAAATGATTGTGTAATCTATTATGCAGCTACAAAGATGGTTGCATAACCTGTTATGCGGTCGAGAAAATGGTTGCGTAATGCATTATGCTGTCATTTTTTTGTTAGCGCTGAAATCAATCAAAAAAATGATGCAACTGGAGAAAGGGTTGTATAACATGTTATGCAACTACACGAATAGTTGCATAACTTGTTATGTAATCGACAAAATGACTGCATGTTACATTATTCGCCGCTTTTATGTTAGTACTGAAATCCACCAAAAAAAGGTTGCTTAACCTGTTAGGAAATCGAGAAAATGATAGCGTAATTGTTATGTCTCCATTTTGACGGCTGCATAATGATATTTCATCCACTAACCATTTTGCATCTGATAAAATGGTTGCATAACATATAAAAGTGGATGCATTTGCATAATGATGTTGGCGTTCTGCATATGAATCTTTATTTTTGGTTTGCATCTATTACTGTGGTTTATGGCATTTTTGACGACTGCGTAACAAGTTACACATCTGCTGATTGACATTGTGCCTAAAAGAACAATCACCTCCTATCTTTTAGTAAAAAAATGTAAATTTGACATTGTTGTTTGTACATCTCCTTAAAAGCTTTCCGACGAGATTTAAAATTTATTAAATTTCAAGATATGATTTTTAGATATATTATATTCTAGTTTTCTTGACAATCATGCCCTAGAAAAAACAGGATGGATAAGGAGTGATGCAGTCAATTTACTGAGGAATGAGAAGTCTGATATTTATTTGTTATACATGTAATCCATATTGAAGGTTGCCTTATACCTCTCTTTTTATAGTTTCAAATAACTGTGGATCTGATGGAGTTCGAACCCGTATTGGCAAAATAAACTCCCATTTGAAAGAGTCTGGATCTAGTCTAAGGACTACCTTTTTACCTATCAAAAAAAATAAAAAATTATGGATCTGAGGAGAACTTATAAATATATTGAACAAGTGGATAAAGTTTTTGTTCTTTATTCGTGCGTGAGCCTAGTTTTCCCAAACCGAAAACAACAAAACAAATCGTGGTGCCAACTACATAGACATAGGGCACAAAAGCATGCTCATCGCCTCATTGGACATGTAGGCTCCGCCAAGGTCGAAACTCATAATAATGCCCCTTGCCTCGATTCACATGAAGAAGGGGTACCCATGGGTCTGTTTGAGTCGGCCCTATTAGAAATGAGACTGGTGTCATACACTGACACTGGTCCGACTCTTACTAAAGGATTACAAGTGGAATGCACGTGCGTTGCACGTCGAACAAACACTAATTTTTTTCGCACAAAGATTCAATTTTCCTCGCAGAAAAACAGATTTCTACCCGTTGACTATATTTCAAATCAGGTACAACACCTTTCCTTCCAAAGATCAACACAATAATGATTATGTAGACAATTAATCAAAAATAAATAAATTACAAACCGAATTTATTAAGCTCGGGAACGGATCAAACAAATTTACATGTCTAGGTGATAACCATTCAATTAGTATGTTAAATGTAAGGGTTTTGTTAACTTGTATACCCGTATACATGTTAAGGTTTAATAAATAATTGTTTAATGGTATTGGAAATTGTGTTTTTTTGTCTTATTCTATTAGAAATTGGTAATTCTTGCACTAAAAACAACAAATCATGTTCCCAATGCAAAGAATTGTTGTTTTCATTGCAATAAAACAAACAAATCTTGTTTCCAATGCAAAAAAATGTTAATTTAACGCACCTTAACATGTATACGGGTATACAAGTTAAAAGGACCCTAAATGTAAAAGTTTTGTCTTGAACACGAAGCTAAGGACAAATGATTTATAAAAATTAAATAAACGAAATGAGTTATATAAATATGATGTTGAGCTTCTATTTATGACTTTTAGACACTTAGATTTGAGAAGAATAAGAAACCAAAGACAGTCTCGAGGTTCAAGCTCCTTCAGATGAAGAAAAACGCCTACAAATTATAAGCGAGTTGATATTTATGATAAAATTTGATATTACATATGTACCTGAAAATGCCTCTACTGATTTCTTACCGGGTAAGCTCGTTGATGCGAAGATCCATAATTCCAGGGACCGTTTTAAGGAATGTTTGTCCGCTAGTGCCTGGGAGGACCGAGTCTTTCGCGTCAGGGAAAATCTCTTCAACAATGGTCTCTTTGTTTTTGTTTTTCTCTGCACATTATGCTTCCAAAGCAAAATTCAACACCCTTCTTCAAAAGCATGGTAGAGTCACGGAGAGTACGAGCAGCCTCGACTTGTAGACTTGTAATCATGGTGCTTTCCATTCCCCCACATGTCAACTGCAACAATTTCTAATGTGATAACAAATGTCTTCCTCAGTAAACCACGGCAGCAAGGTAGCTGGATGATGGACGTGAATCCTTTGTCTGTAGGTGTCTTAATGGATCTGGATGATGTTACTAAGTATCGTTGTGACTACTGCTAGCACACTCGCTTCCATCTTTTGATGCTGAAAATAACTCGTAAACTTTTGTAAGAAAAATAATGAACTAAACTGTAATCAACGAAAATCATGTAATCTAACCATTCTCAAGGTCTTGACTGATTTATGTTTAGAATTTCTAGGAGTAAAGGCAACACTTAAAGTTCACAAAAAACTTTAACCTTATCTGGTCTAGCTAAATACCAATTACCAACTAATGATATCTCCCCAATCATGACCCACTACGAACACCTGCAATACCAACAACAGAATCTTCAAATTTCATAAAAAAAAATAGTTCTCTTTAAAATTTCACCAATTAACCCTAAAAGTTTTAATTCAATGCTGAATCGTTGATGATAATTTCTAAGTCGTGTAAAGAAAAATCAAGAGTTACCAATCTAGCAAACAAAATCATTGGTTTTCATAGTAAGAGCTGCGTATAGAGATTAGTCAGATTCATAAAAAAATCGAAATCAAAGCATAGACAACCAAGATCTAAATAAAAAATACCAAGCTCATTAAGAAAGATACATAACAACGACCAAATCCGATCTCACCCGAATCTATTAATACGAAATCAAATCCAAAAGAATAGAAAGCAATCAAATAATTGAGAGTTCGGAATCATAAACCTAGTGAAGAAGATGAAAATCCAACTAATTCATCATCAATTAGATTTTCTCTCGAACCGCCATCTTCATCAGCTCTAATTTCAGTTAAAGGGTTATAAGAAATAGGTTAATGGAGGATGTGAGGGAGAAGAAGAAGTTTAACTTTTTGGGGTGAGATAGAGTTGATAGAGAAGAAGAAATATGTTAATGGAGGAGGTGAGGGAGAAGAAGAAGTTAATTATTTTCTCAGAAATTCGTTAATGGAGGGGTTGATGTTTCTTCGGAATCTGGGACAGAGTTGATGGAAAGAAAAAAAAAGATTGGAAATTTGTAGTGTTTGAGGAGTCGATCCCGCGACCTGTTTTGGTGGTAATTCTAGAAGCAGAAATCCAACGGCGGTAATCACCAATTCTCTTATGTGGAGCAGATCTAACGGATGATAAAAATGTGAAAATATACCGATCTGATGGCTAATAACAATAGGGCATTTGTTAATTTGTATACCTGGACACATGTTAAAGAATAATTAATGGGTTGCTTTACTCTTGGAAATCATAATTTTTATGGGAGATCGTAGCTTATCGGGACAACAAACGGTATAAATGTCAAAAACATGTTTATTCCGGTATTACCCTTATCTTCCTGTAGGGCCTGTACTAGTCAAATAGTTGGCTCTTATATATACCTAGATTACCTACACGTGGCTATGATAGTAATGGTTAAAAGGACATGCAGGTGGAAACTACCTCCTTCATCTTCTTTTATGCGTGAGAATCGTGAACATAAGATCCCAACCCACAATTAAAAGAAAAAATGAAATCTCAAACAATTGTTATCCATGCTTAATTACTGTTTCAATCTAATGGTTCTCTCTACCTGACGTCCGATCGAAAAAAAAATAGAAAATCTAATCTTCTTCATGATCTTTCATTCCCATAGAAATGTAATATTCCATGGTGATAAATTTTGCTAAATCAAAGAAGTTCTTTGATACCACCTAGTTATGAATCTATACTATTTGATTTATAAAAAATTTGCAAATCATAGATATTTTGTTAATTTATGCTTTTAGTCTTGATAAAAAATATTGGGAATTTTGATAAAGTGACCCATTTTTTAAGAGTTTTATTTGTGGGAAATTCCTTTTACGAGTTTTACTTGTTTTTGAAGAAAACAAAAAACCTAACTTGATTTGCAAGTATCTCATCCTATAAATATGACTCGAAATTCTGTTTTAAAAACACACAAGCAGCGACTATCTCTAGGTCTACTTTTCTTCTTTTTCTTATATTTTGTGCGGCGTTTTGCTTCCATCCCTGTTGCTGAGTTCAAGAGTGGGTAACTTGCGTTGTGCTAACTCAAGTTATATCGGGCAGTCTTATCCTGGACACATCTTCGCACGTTGGGGTTTAGCATTACTTCAGAGTATACCCGCGAACTAATGTGTTAAGGACAGCTTGTTGAACCTGTGATTCTGCCCTCATCAATTTGTTCGTGGTAGAGTTGTTTGATACTGTTCTTTATATTTATTGTTTGATACATCTGACGTTTCTTCAATTGTTGCAAGATTCCAACAATCTTAACACATTAGTATTCATTGTAACAATGGGAAAGAACGATGTTGAAAGACCACAGAAGTTTAACGGAAAGGATTTCAAGAGATGGCAATCCAAGATGTTATTTTATCTAAGCCATCATGAACTGGATTTTGTACTTGTTCCACATGCTGAATTGATGAATGCTGAAGGTTTAACTGAGGAGGCGATCGAGTATAACAAGAGGTGTAATTTTCTGGCGAAAAATCATATCATGAATGGTTTGGAAGATGCGATGTATGATTTTTACAATGCTAAAGAAAATTTCAGTGCTTATGATATGTGGACTGCGTTAGAAGCAAAGTATCAAGCGGAGACTGCAGGGAGCAAGAAATTTCTGGTGGCGAAGTTTATGGACTTCAAGATGACGAATGATAAACCTGTTGTTGAACAATTTCTCGAATTTCAACAGATCATTAATGAGATTCTTGCTGAAGGTATGGTCATTGATGAGACGTTTCAAGTATCTGCGGTAATTGAGAAGTTACCATCTCCTTGGTCTGAATACAAGAAAAAGCTAAGACATGAAACTGCTATAGCTTCTGTCCATAACCTACAGATACATCAAATGGATGTAAAGACAGCGTTTTTGAATGGTGAATTAGATGAAGAAATTTATATGGAACAACCCGAAGGATTTGTAGTTAAAGGTTGTGAGAAGAAGGTTTGTAAACTGAAGAAATCTTTGTATGGATTGAAACAAGCACCTAAACAGTGGCATGAGAAATTTGATCATGTGATGATTTTTTCTAGTGGTTTTAGAATTAATGAATCTGATAAGTGTGTTTATACTAAACTTGTCAAGGATGCCTGTGTGATTGTATGCTTGTATGTTGATGATATGCTTATACTAGGTACAAACATGGATGTTATTAATACCACTAAGAAAATGTTGAATGAGAACTTTGACATGAAAGACTTAGGCCCCGCTGATGTCATATTAGGGATGAAGATTAGAAAAACTTCTAATGGCTATAGTCTGAGTCAGTCTCATTATGTTGAATCCATACTTAAGAAATATAATCAGTTTGACTGTAAACCTGTTTGCACTCCATATGATTCTTCTTGCAAACTCATGAAGAATAAGGGTGTAGGTGTTAACCAACTTGAATACTCAAGATTCATAGGAAGTCTGATGTATTTGATGAATTGTACGAGACCATACATTGCTTATGCTGTGAGTAGGTTAAGCAGGTATACTTGTAATCCAGGGCAGAAACATTGGGATGCACTTAATAGAGTGCTAAAGTACTTGAAGTACACAATGACCTTTTGTTTGAATTACGAAGGGTATCCGGCCGTCCTTGAGGGATTTTGCGATGCGAACTGGATAGCAGACTCAGAGGAGTCTAAGTCTACGAGTGGATATGTATTCACTCTAGCAGGTGCGTCTGTATCTTGGAAGAGTTCCAAACAGACATGTATAGCTCGCTCAACTATGGAGTCGGAGTTTATTGCGTTAGATAAAGCAGGAGAGGAGGCCGAATGGCTAAGAAACTTTTTAGAAGATATTCCTCTCTGGCATAGGCCTGTACCAGCTATATCTATACATTGTGACAGCAAATCTGCAATAGGTAGAGCTAAAAATAGCTTCTACAATGGAAAGTCTATACATATGCGTAGAAGACATGATTCTTTGAAATTACTAATCTCAACAGGCGTTATTTCCATAGATTGGACAAGGTCCAAGGAGAATATCGCGGACCCTTTGACGAAAGGCTTGTCCAAGGAGATAGTTAGTAAAGCATCAAAGGGGATGGGGCTTAGGCTCAAATAATTAAACTTGCCATGAAGGATACTCAACCTTGCTGACTGGAGATTCCAAGATCAAGGTTTCGAATGAGACAACTAATTTGTGGTAGTTAAAGGTTAAAACTATCAGATAATTTTATTATCTGTCCCTTCCCTATGGTGTTGATGTGATAGTGTGTCTGCATGTGGAGGATGACTTTTAATTAAGTCTTAATGAGTTCTATAGTTTCAATTTAAGATTGAAGTGGGGTGTAGCAGTAAACACTCTTGATGGAACTCACCTATCTGAATGAGGAAGTGGGTCGCTTCCTATGAGAATGGAGCCAATTCTTTAGAGCATTCTGAGAAACAGGATATGTCCAGGGCCAAAATGGACAAAACGGCACGAACTTAGCAACACTTGGAGGATATCATGCGTGGATATTATTTGAACTACACCAAACGCTAGCAGTTCAAGACATCGCGTTCACTGTTTAGCTAGTAGTTCCGGTAACTTCTCACTAAGCAAGGTTCAAGACCTCATGGACACCTTTGCCTAAATGGTATTTTCCTTACTCTGATTTTTTCGTTTTCCGACATTTCATTCATGTGGGGGATTGTTGGAGAAAATGAGTTTTAATTAAAAAGATTTTATGGTCTTGGTATGGTTTGATCTAATGACCTAAGGGTCTAAGGATATTCACTCATTTTTGGGTGAATGAAGTGGAACCTTTAGTCCCACATTGTGGAAAACTAAAGAGGAGCTCCACTATATAATCATACACTTATGTATGAATTGTAAAACGTGGGTGGAGCGGGTGGGCAAAAATACATATTTTGACCAATGCGATATACGCGTATACCATGCACCAAGTCCCTTTCCTACACGGATTTATTTTTGGGAGAATTTTTTCTTTAGGAATTTAATTCCAAAATTATTTTTTAAGAGTTTTATTTGTGGGAAATTCCTTTTACGAGTTTTACTTGTTTTTGAAGAAAACAAAAAACCTAACTTGATTTGCAAGTATCTCATCCTATAAATATGACTCGAAATTCTGTTTTAAAAACACACAAGCAGCGACTATCTCTAGGTCTACTTTTCTTCTTCTTCTTATATTTTGTGCGGCGTTTTGCTTCCATCCATGTTGCTGAGTTCAAGAGTGGGTAACTTGCGTTGTGCTAACTCAAGTTATATCGGGCAGTCTTATCCTGGACACATCTTCGCACGTTGGGGTTTAGCATTACTTCAGAGTATACCCGCGAACTAATGTGTTAAGGACAGCTTGTTGAACCTGTGATTCTGCCCTCATCAATTTGTTCGTGGTAGAGTTGTTTGATACTGTTCTTTATATTTATTGTTTGATACATCTGACGTTTCTTCAATTGTTGCAAGATTCCAACAATCTTAACACATTAACATTCCTTGTAACAATGGGAAAGAACGATGTTGAAAGACCACAGAAGTTTAACGGAAAGGATTTCAAGAGACGACAATCCAAGATGCTATTTTATCTAAGCCATCATGAACTGGATTATGTACTTGTTCCACATGATGAATTGATGAATGCTGAAGGTTTAACTGAGGAGGCGATCGAGTATAACAAGAGGTGTAATTTTCTGGCGAAAAATCATATCATGAATGGTTTGGAAGATGCGATGTATGATTTTTACAATGCTAAAGAAAATTTCAGTGCTTATGATTTGTGGACTGCGTTAGAAGCAAAGTATCAAGCGGAGACTGCAGGGAGCAAGAAATTTCTGGTGGCGAAGTTTATGGACTTCAAGAGGACGAATGATAAACCTGTTGTTGATCAATTTCTCGAATTTCAACAGATCATTAATGAGATTCTTGCTGAAGGTATGGTCATTGATGAGACGTTTCAAGTATCTGCGGTAATTGAGAAGTTACCATCTTCTTGGTCTGAATACAAGAAAAAGCTAAGACATGAAACTGGCGAGATCAACATGGTTGAATTAGGAAAGAAAATTCAAGTGGAAGAGATGTTGTGCACCAAGGATAAGAACGTGTCTTCTGCAAGGGACATGAGTAACAAAGCTCATATGACTGAACACAGATCTTCCAAAGCTGGAAAAGGTGAGAGTAACAATCGTAACTCTAAACGTGGTCCTCCCAAGAAAGGTATGTTTCGAAAACCAGAGTCTAGCATTACTAAAATTAAGGGTGCTTGTTATGCGTGTGGAGTTACTGGACATATGGCAGTTCACTGTAGACATCGTAAGGACAAAAAGGATAGTGCTAACTTGGTTGAAAAGAACAAGGACGAGTTTTCTGCAGTAGTGTCTGAAGTTAATTTGGTGACCAATGTGATGGACTGGTGGGTAGACTCTGGAGCTACCAAGCATGTTTGTGGGAACAGAGACCTGTTCACCTCTTACCAAAGGGTAGGGGAAGGCGAGAAACTCTATATGGGTAACTCATCTGCATCAGAGGTTGCAGGAAAAGGAAAGGTCGGTCTGAAGCTCACATCTGGCAAGACTCTCACATTGAATGAAGTTCTTCATGTTCCAGACATCTGCAAAAATCTTGTTTCTTGTTCTGTTTTAGATGATAAGGGTTTTAAAGTTTCAATTGAGTCTGGAAAACTTATAGTAACTAAGGGCAATGATTATGTGGGTAAGGGTTATAAGACTGGAGGTCTTTACAAACTTAATGTAACCTGTCCTGAAGTGAAATTGAATGATTCTTCTGCTTACATGTGTGTGTCATCGAATGTTTGGCATGGTAGACTTGGTCATGTAAATTACAAATCAATGCATAAACTGGCTAGCGTAGGCTGCATACCCAAATTCACTTTGGATAAAAGTTATAAGTGTGAGATTTGCGTAGAATCTAAGCATGCTAAGAAATCATTCAGGAAGAATGTCCAGAGAAACACTAAACCCTTAGAATTGATTCATTCAGACGTAGTTGACATGAAGTCAGTTCAAACTAGAGGTGGTAAGAAATTGTTTGTCACTTTTATAGATGATTGTACGAGGTACTGTCAGGTTTATTTGCTTAGAGGGAAGGACAATGCCTTAGAAGCCTTTAAGATATATAAACGTGAAGTTGAAAACCAATTGAATGCTACCATTAAAACTTTTAGGTCTGACCGTGGTGGTGAGTATCTAATTCCTATTGGAGATTTCTGTGAAGAACATGGGATAATACATGAAACTACAGCCCCTTATTCACCTCAATCCAATGGTGTAGCTGAACGAAAGAACCGTACCCTTAAGGATATGATGAATGCCATGTTGATTAGTTCAGGATTACCTTCGAATTTGTGGGGGGAGGCTATCCTCTCAGCCAATTACATCCTGAACAGAGTACCCTTTAAAGGATCAGATAAAAGTCCATATGAGTTATGGAAAAGTAAACAACCATCTTATGATTACTTCAAAGTGTGGGGTGCTTGGCAAAGGTGGCCATCCCTCCTCCTAAGACAAATAAGATAGGACCCAAAACCGTTGATTGTGTTTTTATAGGGTATCCTGAGCATTCTAGTGCTCATAGGTTTATGGTTGTGAGTTCTGAAATTTCTGACATAGGGTTGAATACTATCATGGAGTCTAGGGATGCTGAGTTCTTTGAGAATGTTTTTCCTATGAAACGTGATTCTCGAAAGAGATGTTCAGATGATCCCCTAGAATTTACATCATCCAGTCAGTCATTACCTTTAGAGGAAGATGAACCAGAAATAGAACCTAGAAGAGGTAAAAGGGTTAAAACTATGAAAACCTATCCTGGTTGCATTACATACCTAGCCGAGTCTGATCCTCAGACTTACAAAGAAGCCATGACTTGTCCTGAAGCTCCGTGGTGGAAAGAAGCTTCAATTAGTGAAATGGATTCCATTCGAGAAAACGGTACTTTTGAACTTGTAGATTTACCTCCAGGGTCTAAGGCCATAGGTTGTAAATGGATTTTCAAGAGAAAACGTAATATAAATGGAACTATTGAAAAATACAAGGCTAGGTTGGTAGCGAAAGGCTATAAACAGATAGAAGGTATAAAATTCTTTGATACATATTCACCAGTAAGTAGAATTAGCTCCATTAGGATGTTAATTGCTATAGCTTCTGTCCATAACCTACAGATACATCAAATGGATGTAAAGACAGCGTTTTTGAATGGTGAATTAGATGAAGAAATTTATATGGAACAACCCGAAGGATTTGTAGTTAAAGGTTGTGAGAAGAAGGTTTGTAAACTGAAGAAATCTTTGTATGGATTGAAACAAGCACCTAAACAGTGGCATGAGAAATTTGATCATGTGATGATTTCTAGTGGTTTTAGAATTAATGAATCTGATAAGTGTGTTTATACTAAACTTGTCAAGGATGCCTGTGTGATTGTATGCTTGTATGTTGATGATATGCTTATACTAGGTACAAACATGGATGTTATTAATACCACTAAGAAAATGTTGAATGAGAAATTTGACATGAAAGACTTAGGCCCCGCTGATGTCATATTAGGGATGAAGATTAGAAAAACTTCTAATGGCTATAGTCTGAGTCAGTCTCATTATGTTGAATCCATACTTAAGAAATATAATCAGTTTGACTGTAAACCTGTTTGCACTCCATATGATTCTTCTTGCAAACTCATGAAGAATAAGGGTGTAGGTGTTAACCAACTTGAATACTCGAGAGTCATAGGAAGTATGATGTATTTGATGAATTGTACGAGACCAGACATTGCTTATGCTGTGAGTAGGTTAAGCAGGTATACTTGTAATCCAGGGCAGAAACATTGGGATGCACTTAATAGAGTGCTAAAGTACTTGAAGTACACAATGACCTTTTGTTTGAATTACGAAGGGTATCCGTCCGTCCTTGAGGGATTTTGCGATGCGAACTGGATAGCAGACTCAGAGGAGTCTAAGTCTACGAGTGGATATGTATTCACTCTAGCAGGTGCGTCTGTATCTTGGAAGAGTTCCAAACAGACATGTACAGCTCGCTCAACTATGGAGTCGGAGTTTATTGCGTTAGATAAAGCAGGAGAGGAGGACGAATGGCTAAGAAACTTTTTATAAGATATTCCTCTCTGGCATAGGCCTGTACCAGCTATATCTATACATTGTGACAGCAAATCTGCAATAGGTAGAGCTAAAAATAGCTTCTACAATGGAAAGTCTATACATATGCGTAGAAGACATGATTCTTTGAAATTACTAATCTCAACAGGCGTTATTTCCATAGATTGGACAAGGTCCAAGGAGAATATCGCGGACCCTTTGACGAAAGGCTTGTCCAAGGAGATAGTTAGTAAAGCATCAAAGGGGATGGGGCTTAGGCTCAAATAATTAAACTTGCCATGAAGGATACTCAACCTTGCTGACTGGAGATTCCAAGATCAAGGTTTCGAATGAGACAACTAATTTGTGGTAGTTAAAGGTAAACACTATCAGATAATTTTATTATCTGTCCCTTCCCTATGGTGTTGATGTGATAGTATGACTGCATGTGGAGGATGATTTTTAATTAAGTCTTAATGAGTTCAATTTAAGATTGAAGTGGGGGTGTAGCAGTAAACACTCTTGATGGAACTCACCTATCTGAATGAGGAAGTGGGTCGCTTCCTATGAGAATGGATCCAATTCTTTAGAGCATTCTGAGAAACAGGATATGTCCAGGGCCAAAATGGACAAAACGGCACGAACTTAGCAACACTTGGAGGATATCATGCGTGGATATTATTTGAACTACACCAAACGCTAGCAGTTCAAGACATCGCGTTCACTGTTTAGCTAGTAGTTCCGGTAACTTCTCACTAAGCAAGGTTCAAGACCTCATGGACACCTTTGCCTAAATGGTATTTTCCTTACTCTGATTTTTTCGTTTTCCGACATTTCATTCATGTGGGGGATTGTTGGAGAAAATGAGTTTTAATTAAAAAGATTTTATGGTCTTGGTATGGTTTGATCTAATGACCTAAGGGTCTAAGGATATTCACTCATTTTTGGGTGAATGAAGTGGAACCTTTAGTCCCACATTGTGGAAAACTAAAGAGGAGCTCCACTATATAATCATACACTTATGTATGAATTGTAAAACGTGGGTGGAGCGGGTGGGCAAAAATACATATTTTGACCAATGCGATATACGCGTATACCATGCACCAAGTCCCTTTCCTACACGGATTTATTTTTGGGAGAATTTTTTCTTTAGGAATTTAATTCCAAAATTATTTTTTAAGAGTTTTATTTGTGGGAAATTCCTTTTACGAGTTTTACTTGTTTTTGAAGAAAACAAAAAACCTAACTTGATTTGCAAGTATCTCATCCTATAAATATGACTCGAAATTCTGTTTTAAAAACACACAAGCAGCGACTATCTCTAGGTCTACTTTTCTTCTTTTTCTTATATTTTGTGCGGCGTTTTGCTTCCATCCATGTTGCTGAGTTCAAGAGTGGGTAACTTGCGTTGTGCTAACTCAAGTTATATCGGGCAGTCTTATCCTGGACACATCTTCGCACGTTGGGGTTTAGCATTACTTCAGAGTATACCCGCGAACTAATGTGTTAAGGACAGCTTGTTGAACCTGTGATTCTGCCCTCATCAATTTGTTCGTGGTAGAGTTGTTTGATACTGTTCTTTATATTTATTGTTTGATACATCTGACGTTTCTTCAATTGTTGCAAGATTCCAACAATCTTAACACATTAACATTCCTTGTAACAATGGGAAAGAACGATGTTGAAAGACCACAGAAGTTTAACGGAAAGGATTTCAAGAGACGGCAATCCAAGATGCTATTTTATCTAAGCCATCATGAACTGGATTATGTACTTGTTCCACATGATGAATTGATGAATGCTGAAGGTTTAACTGAGGAGGCGATCGAGTATAACAAGAGGTGTAATTTTCTGGCGAAAAATCATATCATGAATGGTTTGGAAGATGCGATGTATGATTTTTACAATGCTAAAGAAAATTTCAGTGCTTATGATTTGTGGACTGCGTTAGAAGCAAAGTATCAAGCGGAGACTGCAGGGAGCAAGAAATGTCTGGTGGCGAAGTTTATGGACTTCAAGATGACGAATGATAAACCTGTTGTTGATCAATTTCTCGAATTTCAACAGATCATTAATGAGATTCTTGCTGAAGGTATGGTCATTGATGAGACGTTTCAAGTATCTGCGGTAATTGAGAAGTTACCATCTTCTTGGTCTGAATACAAGAAAAAGCTAAGACATGAAACTGGCTAGATCAACATGGTTGAATTAGGAAAGAAAATTCAAGTGGAAGAGATGCTGTGCACCAAGGATAAGAACGTGTCTTCTGCAAGGGACATGAGTAACAAAGCTCATATGACTGAACACAGATCTTCCAAAGCTGGAAAAGGTGAGAGTAACAATCGTAACTCTAAGCGTGGTCCTCCCAAGAAAGGTATGTTTCGAAAACCAGAGTCTAGCATTACTAAAATTAAGGGTGCTTGTTATGCGTGTGGAGTTACTGGACATATGGCAGTTCACTGTAGACATCGTAAGGACAAAAAGGATAGTGCTAACTTGGTTGAAAAGAACAAGGACGAGTTTTCTGCAGTAGTGTCTGAAGTTAATTTGGTGACCAATGTGATGGACTGGTGAGTAGACTCTGGAGCTACCAAGCATGTTTGTGGGAACAGAGACCTGTTCACCTCCTACCAGAGGGTAGGGGAAGGCGAGAAACTCTATATGGGTAACTCATCTGCATCAGAGGTTGCAGGAAAAGGAAAGGTCGGTCTGAAGCTCACATCTGGAAAGACTCTAACATTGAATGAAGTTCTTCATGTTCCAGACATCTGCAAAAATCTTGTTTCTTGTTCTGTTTTAGATGATAAGGGTTTTAAAGTTTCAATTGAGTCTGGAAAACTTATAGTAACTAAGGGAAATGATTATGTGGGTAAGGGTTATAAGACTGGGGGTCTTTACAAACTTAATGTAACCTGTCCTGAAGTGAAATTGAATGATTCTTCTGCTTACATGTGTGTGTCATCGAATGTTTGGCATGGTAGACTTGGTCATGTAAATTACAAATCAATGCATAAACTGGCTAGCGTAGGCTGCATACCCAAATTCACTTTAGATAAAAGTCATAAGTGTGAGATTTGCGTAGAATCTAAGCATGCTAAGAAATCATTCAGGAAGAATGTCTAGAGAAACACTAAACCCTTAGAATTGATTCATTCAGACGTAATTGACATGAAGTCAGTTCAAACTAGAGGTGGTAAGAAATGGTTTGTCACTTTTATAGATGATTGTACGAGGTACTGTCAGGTTTATTTGCTTAGAGGGAAGGACAACGCTTTAGAAGCCTTTAAGATATATAAACGTGAAGTTGAAAACCAATTGAATGCTACCATTAAAACTTTTAGGTCTGACCGTGGTGGTGAGTATCTAATTCCTATTGGAGATTTCTGTGAATAACATGGCATAATACATGAAACTACAGCCCCTTATTCACCTCAATCCAATGGTGTAGCTGAACGAAAGAACCGTACCCTTAAGGATATGATGAATGCCATGTTGATTAGTTCAGGATTACCTTCGAATTTGTGGGGGGAGGCTATCCTCTCAGCCAATTACATCCTGGACAGAGTACCCTTTAAAGGATCAGATAAAAGTCCATATGAGTTATGGAAAGGTAAACAACCATCTTATGATTACTTCAAAGTGTGGGGGTGCTTGGAAAAGGTGGCCATCCCTCCTCCTAAGACAAATAAGATAGGACCCAAAACCGTTGATTGTGTTTTTATAGGGTATCCTGAGCATTCTAGTGCTCATAGGTTTATGGTTGTGAGTTCTGAAATTTCTGACATAGGGTTGAATACTATCATGGAGTCTAGGGATGCTGAGTTCTTTGAGAATGTTTTTCCTATGAAACGTGATTCTCGAAAGAGATGTTTAGATGATCCCCTATAATTTACATCATCCAGTCAGTCATTACCTTTAGAGGAAGATGAACCAGAAATAGAACCTAGAAGAGGTAAAAGGGTTAAAACTATGAAAACCTATCCTGGTTGCATTACATACCTAGCCGAGTCTGATCCTCAGACTTATAAAGAAGCCATGACTTGTCCTGAAGCTCCGTGGTGGAAAGAAGCTTCAATTAGTGAAATGGATTCCATTCGAGAAAACGGTACTTTTGAACTTGTAGATTTACCTCCAGGGTCTAAGGCCATAGGTTGTAAATGGATTTTAAAGAGAAAACGTAATATAAATGGAACTATTGAAAAATACAAGGCTAGGTTGGTAGCGAAAGGCTATAAACAGATAGAAGGTATAGACTTCTTTGATACATATTCACCAGTAAGTAGAATTAGCTCCATTAGGATGTTAATTGCTATAGCTTCTGTCCATAACCTACAGATACATCAAATGGATGTAAAGACAGCGTTTTTGAATGGTGAATTAGATGAAGAAATTTATATGGAACAACACGAAGGATTTGTAGTTAAAGGTTGTGAGAAGAAGGTTTGTAAACTGAAGAAATCTTTGTATGGATTGAAACAAGCACCTAAACAGTGGCATGAGAAATTTGATCATGTGATGATTTCTAGTGGTTTTAGAATTAATGAATCTGATAAGTGTGTTTATACTAAACTTGTCAAGGATGCCTGTGTGATTGTATGCTTGTATGTTGATGATATGCTTATACTAGGTACAAACATGGATGTTATTAATACCACTAAGAAAATGTTGAATGAGAACTTTGACATGAAAGACTTAGGCCCCGCTGATGTCATATTAGGGATGAAGATTAGAAAAACTTCTAATGGCTATAGTCTGAGTCAGTCTCATTATGTTGAATCCATACTTAAGAAATATAATCAGTTTGACTGTAAACCTGTTTGCACTCCATATGATTCTTCTTGCAAACTCATGAAGAATAAGGGTGTAGGTGTTAACCAACTTGAATACTCAAGATTCATAGGAAGTCTGATGTATTTGATGAATTGTACGAGACCATACATTGCTTATGCTGTGAGTAGGTTAAGCAGGTATACTTGTAATCCAGGGCAGAAACATTGGGATGCACTTAATAGAGTGCTAAAGTACTTGAAGTACACAATGACCTTTTGTTTGAATTACGAAGGGTATCCGGCCGTCCTTGAGGGATTTTGCGATGCGAACTGGATAGCAGACTCAGAGGAGTCTAAGTCTACGAGTGGATATGTATTCACTCTAGCAGGTGCGTCTGTATCTTGGAAGAGTTCCAAACAGACATGTATAGCTCGCTCAACTATGGAGTCGGAGTTTATTGCGTTAGATAAAGCAGGAGAGGAGGCCGAATGGCTAAGAAACTTTTTAGAAGATATTCCTCTCTGGCATAGGCCTGTACCAGCTATATCTATACATTGTGACAGCAAATCTGCAATAGGTAGAGCTAAAAATAGCTTCTACAATGGAAAGTCTATACATATGCGTAGAAGACATGATTCTTTGAAATTACTAATCTCAACAGGCGTTATTTCCATAGATTGGACAAGGTCCAAGGAGAATATCGCGGACCCTTTGACGAAAGGCTTGTCCAAGGAGATAGTTAGTAAAGCATCAAAGGGGATGGGGCTTAGGCTCAAATAATTAAACTTGCCATGAAGGATACTCAACCTTGCTAACTGGAGATTCCAAGATCAAGGTTTCGAATGAGACAACTAATTTGTGGTAGTTAAAGGTTAAAACTATCAGATAATTTTATTATCTGTCCCTTCCCTATGGTGTTGATGTGATAGTGTGTCTGCATGTGGAGGATGACTTTTAATTAAGTCTTAATGAGTTCTATAGTTTCAATTTAAGATTGAAGTGGGGTGTAGCAGTAAACACTCTTTATGGAACTCACCTATCTGAATGAGGAAGTGGGTCGCTTCCTATGAGAATGGAGCCAATTCTTTAGAGCATTCTGAGAAACAGGATATGTCCAGGGCCAAAATGGACAAAACGGCACGAACTTAGCAACACTTGGAGGATATCATGCGTGGATATTATTTGAACTACACCAAACGCTAGCAGTTCAAGACATCGCGTTCACTGTTTAGCTAGTAGTTCCGGTAACTTCTCACTAAGCAAGGTTCAAGACCTCATGGACACCTTTTCCTAAATGGTATTTTCCTTACTCTGATTTTTTCGTTTTCCGACATTTCATTCATGTGGGGGATTGTTGGAGAAAATGAGTTTTAATTAAAAAGATTTTATGGTCTTGGTATGGTTTGATCTAATGACCTAAGGGTCTAAGGATATTCACTCATTTTTGGGTGAATGAAGTGGAACCTTTAGTCCCACATTGTGGAAAACTAAAGAGGAGCTCCACTATATAATCATACACTTATGTATGAATTGTAAAACGTGGGTGGAGCGGGTGGGCAAAAATACATATTTTGACTAATGCGATATACGCGTATACCATGCACCAAGTCCCTTTCCTACACGGATTTATTTTTGGGAGAATTTTTTCTTTAGGAGTAATTCCAAAATTATTTTTTAAGAGTTTTATTTGTGGGAAATTCCTTTTACGAGTTTTACTTGTTTTTGAAGAAAACAAAAAACCTAACTTGATTTGCAAGTATCTCATCCTATAAATATGACTCGAAATTCTGTTTTAAAAACACACAAGCAGCGACTATCTCTAGGTCTACTTTTCTTCTTTTTCTTATATTTTGTGCGGCGTTTTGCTTCCATCCCTGTTGCTGAGTTCAAGAGTGGGTAACTTGCGTTGTGCTAACTCAAGTTATATCGGGCAGTCTTATCCTGGACACATCTTCGCACGTTGGGGTTTAGCATTACTTCAGAGTATACCCGCGAACTAATGTGTTAAGGACAGCTTGTTGAACCTGTGATTCTGCCCTCATCAATTTGTTCGTGGTAGAGTTGTTTGATACTGTTCTTTATATTTATTGTTTGATACATCTGACGTTTCTTCAATTGTTGCAAGATTCCAACAATCTTAACACATTAACATTCCTTGTAACAATGGGAAAGAACGATGTTGAAAGACCACAGAAGTTTAACGGAAAGGATTTCAAGAGACGGCAATCCAAGATGCTATTTTATCTAAGCCATCATGAACTGGATTATGTACTTGTTCCACATGATGAATTGATGAATGCTGAAGGTTTAACTGAGGAGGCGATCGAGTATAACAAGAGGTGTAATTTTCTGGCGAAAAATCATATCATGAATGGTTTGGAAGATGCGATGTATGATTTTTACAATGCTAAAGAAAATTTCAGTGCTTATGATTTGTGGACTGCGTTAGAAGCAAAGTATCAAGCGGAGACTGCAGGGAGCAAGAAATTTCTGGTGGTGAAGTTTATGGACTTCAAGATGACGAATGATAAACCTGTTGTTGATCAATTTCTCGAATTTCAACAGATCATTAATGAGATTCTTGCTGAAGGTATGGTCATTGATGAGACGTTTCAAGTATCTGCGGTAATTGAGAAGTTACCATCTCCTTGGTCTGAATACAAGAAAAAGCTAAGACATGAAACTGCTATAGCTTCTGTCCATAACCTACAGATACATCAAATGGATGTAAAGACAGCGTTTTTGAATGGTGAATTAGATGAAGAAATTTATATGGAACAACCCGAAGGATTTGTAGTTAAAGGTTGTGAGAAGAAGGTTTGTAAACTGAAGAAATCTTTGTATGGATTGAAACAAGCACCTAAACAGTGGCATGAGAAATTTGATCATGTGATGATTTTTTCTAGTGGTTTTAGAATTAATGAATCTGATAAGTGTGTTTATACTAAACTTGTCAAGGATGCCTGTGTGATTGTATGCCTGTATGTTGATGATATGCTTATACTAGGTACAAACATGGATTTTATTAATACCACTAAGAAAATGTTGAATGAGAACTTTGACATGAAAGACTTAGGCCCCGCTGATGTCATATTAGGGATGAAGATTAGAAAAACTTCTAATGGCTATAGTCTGAGTCAGTCTCATTATGTTGAATCCATACTTAAGAAATATAATCAGTTTGACTGTAAACCTGTTTGCACTCCATATGATTCTTCTTGCAAACTCATGAAGAATAAGGGTGTAGGTGTTAACCAACTTGAATACTCGAGAGTCATAGGAAGTCTGATGTATTTGATGAATTGTACGAGACCAGACATTGCTTATGCTGTGAGTAGGTTAAGCAGGTATACTTGTAATCCAGGGCAGAAACATTGGGATGCACTTAATAGAGTGCTAAAGTACTTGAAGTACACAATGACCTTTTGTTTGAATTACGAAGGGTATCCGTCCGTCCTTGAGGGATTTTGCGATGCGAACTGGATAGCAGACTCAGAGGAGTCTAAGTCTACGAGTGGATATGTATTCACTCTAGCAGGTGCGTCTGTATCTTGGAAGAGTTCCAAACAGACATGTACAGCTCGCTCAACTATGGAGTCGGAGTTTATTGCGTTAGATAAAGCAGGAGAGGAGGCCGAATGGCTAAGAAACTTTTTAGAAGATATTCCTCTCTGGCATAGGCCTGTACCAGCTATATCTATACATTGTGACAGCAAATCTGCAATAGGTAGAGCTAAAAATAGCTTCTACAATGGAAAGTCTATACATATGCGTAGAAGACATGATTCTTTGAAATTACTAATCTCAACAGGCGTTATTTCCATAGATTGGACAAGGTCCAAGGAGAATATCGCGGACCCTTTGACGAAAGGCTTGTCCAAGGAGATAGTTAGTAAAGCATCAAAGGGGATGGGGCTTAGGCTCAAATAATTAAACTTGCCATGAAGGATACTCAACCTTGCTGACTGGAGATTCCAAGATCAAGGTTTCGAATGAGACAACTAATTTGTGGTAGTTAAAGGTTAAAACTATCAGATAATTTTATTATCTGTCCCTTCCCTATGGTGTTGATGTGATAGTGTGTCTGCATGTGGAGGATGACTTTTAATTAAGTCTTAATGAGTTCTATAGTTTCAATTTAAGATTGAAGTGGGGTGTAGCAGTAAACACTCTTGATGGAACTCACCTATCTGAATGAGGAAGTGGGTCGCTTCCTATGAGAATGGAGCCAATTCTTTAGAGCATTCTGAGAAACAGGATATGTCCAGGGCCAAAATGGACAAAACGGCACGAACTTAGCAACACTTGGAGGATATCATGCGTGGATATTATTTGAACTACACCAAACGCTAGCAGTTCAAGACATCGCGTTCACTGTTTAGCTAGTAGTTCCGGTAACTTCTCACTAAGCAAGGTTCAAGACCTCATGGACACCTTTGCCTAAATGGTATTTTCCTTACTCTGATTTTTTCGTTTTCCGACATTTCATTCATGTGGGGGATTGTTGGAGAAAATGAGTTTTAATTAAAAAGATTTTATGGTCTTGGTATGGTTTGATCTAATGACCTAAGGGTCTAAGGATATTCACTCATTTTTGGGTGAATGAAGTGGAACCTTTAGTCCCACATTGTGGAAAACTAAAGAGGAGCTCCACTATATAATCATACACTTATGTATGAATTGTAAAACGTGGGTGGAGCGGGTGGGCAAAAATACATATTTTGACCAATGCGATATACGCGTATACCATGCACCAAGTCCCTTTCCTACACGGATTTATTTTTGGGAGAATTTTTTCTTTAGGAATTTAATTCCAAAATTATTTTTTAAGAGTTTTATTTGTGGGAAATTCCTTTTACGAGTTTTACTTGTTTTTGAAGAAAACAAAAAACCTAACTTGATTTGCAAGTATCTCATCCTATAAATATGACTCGAAATTCTGTTTTAAAAACACACAAGCAGCGACTATCTCTAGGTCTACTTTTCTTCTTCTTATATTTTGTGCGGCGTTTTGCTTCCATCCCTGTTGCTGAGTTCAAGAGTGGGTAACTTGCGTTGTGCTGACTCAAGTTATATCGGGCAGTCTTATCCTGGGAAAAAATACATATTTTGACCCATGCGATATACGCGTATACCATGCACCAAGTCCCTTTCCTACACGGATTTATTTTTGGGAGAATTTTTTCTTTAGGAATTTAATTCCAAAATTATTTTTTAAGAGTTTTATTTGTGGGAAATTCCTTTTACGAGTTTTACTTGTTTTTGAAGAAAACAAAAAACCTAACTTGATTTGCAAGTATCTCATCCTATAAATATGACTCGAAATTCTGTTTTAAAAACACACAAGCAGCGACTATCTCTAGGTCTACTTTTCTTCTTCTTCTTATATTTTGTGCGGCGTTTTGCTTCCATCCATGTTGCTGAGTTCAAGAGTGGGTAACTTGCGTTGTGCTAACTCAAGTTATATCGGGCAGTCTTATCCTGGACACATCTTCGCACGTTGGGGTTTAGCATTACTTCAGAGTATACCCGCGAACTAATGTGTTAAGGACAGCTTGTTGAACCTGTGATTCTGCCCTCATCAATTTGTTCGTGGTAGAGTTGTTTGATACTGTTCTTTATATTTATTGTTTGATACATCTGACGTTTCTTCAATTGTTGCAAGATTCCAACAATCTTAACACATTAACATTCCTTGTAACAATGGGAAAGAACGATGTTGAAAGACCACAGAAGTTTAACGGAAAGGATTTCAAGAGACGACAATCCAAGATGCTATTTTATCTAAGCCATCATGAACTGGATTATGTACTTGTTCCACATGATGAATTGATGAATGCTGAAGGTTTAACTGAGGAGGCGATCGAGTATAACAAGAGGTGTAATTTTCTGGCGAAAAATCATATCATGAATGGTTTGGAAGATGCGATGTATGATTTTTACAATGCTAAAGAAAATTTCAGTGCTTATGATTTGTGGACTGCGTTAGAAGCAAAGTATCAAGCGGAGACTGCAGGGAGCAAGAAATTTCTGGTGGCGAAGTTTATGGACTTCAAGAGGACGAATGATAAACCTGTTGTTGATCAATTTCTCGAATTTCAACAGATCATTAATGAGATTCTTGCTGAAGGTATGGTCATTGATGAGACGTTTCAAGTATCTGCGGTAATTGAGAAGTTACCATCTTCTTGGTCTGAATACAAGAAAAAGCTAAGACATGAAACTGGCGAGATCAACATGGTTGAATTAGGAAAGAAAATTCAAGTGGAAGAGATGTTGTGCACCAAGGATAAGAACGTGTCTTCTGCAAGGGACATGAGTAACAAAGCTCATATGACTGAACACAGATCTTCCAAAGCTGGAAAAGGTGAGAGTAACAATCGTAACTCTAAACGTGGTCCTCCCAAGAAAGGTATGTTTCGAAAACCAGAGTCTAGCATTACTAAAATTAAGGGTGCTTGTTATGCGTGTGGAGTTACTGGACATATGGCAGTTCACTGTAGACATCGTAAGGACAAAAAGGATAGTGCTAACTTGGTTGAAAAGAACAAGGACGAGTTTTCTGCAGTAGTGTCTGAAGTTAATTTGGTGACCAATGTGATGGACTGGTGGGTAGACTCTGGAGCTACCAAGCATGTTTGTAGGAACAGAGACCTGTTCACCTCCTACCAGAGGGTAGGGGAAAGCGAGAAACTCTATATGGGTAACTCATCTGCATCAGAGGTTGCAGGAAAAGGAAAGGTCGGTCTGAAGCTCACATCTGGCAAGACTCTCACATTGAATGAAGTTCTTCATGTTCCAGACATCTGCAAAAATCTTGTTTCTTGTTCTGTTTTAGATGATAAGGGTTTTAAAGTTTCAATTGAGTCTGGAAAACTTATAGTAACTAAGGGCAATGATTATGTGGGTAAGGGTTATAAGACCGGGGGTCTTTACAAACTTAATGTAACCTGTCCTGAAGTGAAATTGAATGATTCTTCTGCTTACATGTGTGTGTCATCGAATGTTTGGCATGGTAGACTTGGTCATGTAAATTACAAATCAATGCATAAACTGGCTAGCGTAGGCTGCATACCCAAATTCACTTTAGATAAAAGTCATAAGTGTGAGATTTGCGTAGAATCTAAGCATGCTAAGAAATCATTCAGGAAGAATGTCTAGAGAAACACTAAACCCTTAGAATTGATTCATTCAGACGTAATTGACATGAAGTCAGTTCAAACTAGAGGTGGTAAGAAATGGTTTGTCACTTTTATAGATGATTGTACGAGGTACTGTCAGGTTTATTTGCTTAGAGGGAAGGACAACGCTTTAGAAGCCTTTAAGATATATAAACGTGAAGTTGAAAACCAATTGAATGCTACCATTAAAACTTTTAGGTCTGACCGTGGTGGTGAGTATCTAATTCCTATTGGAGATTTCTGTGAATAACATGGCATAATACATGAAACTACAGCCCCTTATTCACCTCAATCCAATGGTGTAGCTGAACGAAAGAACCGTACCCTTAAGGATATGATGAATGCCATGTTGATTAGTTCAGGATTACCTTCGAATTTGTGGGGGGAGGCTATCCTCTCAGCCAATTACATCCTGGACAGAGTACCCTTTAAAGGATCAGATAAAAGTCCATATGAGTTATGGAAAGGTAAACAACCATCTTATGATTACTTCAAAGTGTGGGGGTGCTTGGAAAAGGTGGCCATCCCTCCTCCTAAGACAAATAAGATAGGACCCAAAACCGTTGATTGTGTTTTTATAGGGTATCCTGAGCATTCTAGTGCTCATAGGTTTATGGTTGTGAGTTCTGAAATTTCTGACATAGGGTTGAATACTATCATGGAGTCTAGGGATGCTGAGTTCTTTGAGAATGTTTTTCCTATGAAACGTGATTCTCGAAAGAGATGTTTAGATGATCCCCTATAATTTACATCATCCAGTCAGTCATTACCTTTAGAGGAAGATGAACCAGAAATAGAACCTAGAAGAGGTAAAAGGGTTAAAACTATGAAAACCTATCCTGGTTGCATTACATACCTAGCCGAGTCTGATCCTCAGACTTATAAAGAAGCCATGACTTGTCCTGAAGCTCCGTGGTGGAAAGAAGCTTCAATTAGTGAAATGGATTCCATTCGAGAAAACGGTACTTTTGAACTTGTAGATTTACCTCCAGGGTCTAAGGCCATAGGTTGTAAATGGATTTTCAAGAGAAAACGTAATATAAATGGAACTATTGAAAAATACAAGGCTAGGTTGGTAGCGAAAGGCTATAAACAGATAGAAGGTATAAACTTCTTTGATACATATTCACCAGTAAGTAGAATTAGCTCCATTAGGATGTTAATTGATATAGCTTCTGTCCATAACCTACAGATACATCAAATGGATGTAAAGACAGCGTTTTTCAATGGTGAATTAGATGAAGAAATTTATATGGAACAACCCGAAGGATTTGTAGTTAAAGGTTGTGAGAAGAAGGTTTTTAAACTGAAGAAATCTTTGTATGGATTGAAACAAGCACCTAAACAGTGGCATGAGAAATTTGATCATGTGATGATTTCTAGTGGTTTTAGAATTAATGAATCTGATAAGTGTGTTTATACTAAACTTGTCAAGGATGCCTGTGTGATTGTATGCTTGTATGTTGATGATATGCTTATACTAGGTACAAACATGGATGTTATTAATACCACTAAGAAAATGTTGAATGAGAACTTTGACATGAAAGACTTAGGCCCCGCTGATGTCATATTATGGATGAAGATTAGAAAAACTTCTAATGGCTATAGTTTGAGTCAGTCTCATTATGTTGAATCCATACTTAAGAAATATAATCAGTTTGACTGTAAACCTGTTTGCACTCCATATGATTCTTCTTGCAAACTCATGAAGAATAAGGGTGTAGGTGTTAACCAACTTGAATACTCGAGAGTCATAGGAAGTCTGATGTATTTGATGAATTGTACGAGACCAGACATTGCTTATGCTGTGAGTAGGTTAAGCAGGTATACTTGTAATCCAGGGCAGAAACATTGGGATGCACTTAATAGAGTGCTAAAGTACTTGAAGTACACAATGACCTTTTGTTTGAATTACGAAGGGTATCCGTCCGTCCTTGAGGGATTTTGCGATGCGAACTGGATAGCAGACTCAGAGGAGTCTAAGTCTACGAGTGGATATGTATTCACTCTAGCAGGTGCGTCTGTATCTTGGAAGAGTTCCAAACAGACATGTACAGCTCGCTCAACTATGGAGTCGGAGTTTATTGCGTTAGATAAAGCAGGAGAGGAGGCCGAATGGCTAAGAAACTTTTTAGAAGATATTCCTCTCTGGCATAGGCCTGTACCAGCTATATCTATACATTGTGACAGCAAATCTGCAATAGGTAGAGCTAAAAATAGCTTCTACAATGGAAAGTCTATACATATGCGTAGAAGACATGATTCTTTGAAATTACTAATCTCAACAGGCGTTATTTCCATAGATTGGACAAGGTCCAAGGAGAATATCGCGGACCCTTTGACGAAAGGCTTGTCCAAGGAGATAGTTAGTAAAGCATCAAAGGGGATGGGGCTTAGGCTCAAATAATTAAACTTGCCATGAAGGATACTCAACCTTGCTGACTGGAGATTCCAAGATCAAGGTTTCGAATGAGACAACTAATTTGTGGTAGTTAAAGGTTAAAACTATCAGATAATTTTATTATCTGTCCCTTCCCTATGGTGTTGATGTGATAGTGTGTCTGCATGTGGAGGATGACTTTTAATTAAGTCTTAATGAGTTCTATAGTTTCAATTTAAGATTGAAGTGGGGTGTAGCAGTAAACACTCTTGATGGAACTCACCTATCTGAATGAGGAAGTGGGTCGCTTCCTATGAGAATGGAGCCAATTCTTTAGAGCATTCTGAGAAACAGGATATGTCCAGGGCCAAAATGGACAAAACGGCACGAACTTAGCAACACTTGGAGGATATCATGCGTGGATATTATTTGAACTACACCAAACGCTAGCAGTTCAAGACATCGCGTTCACTGTTTAGCTAGTAGTTCCGGTAACTTCTCACTAAGCAAGGTTCAAGACCTCATGGACACCTTTGCCTAAATGGTATTTTCCTTACTCTGATTTTTTCGTTTTCCGACATTTCATTCATGTGGGGGATTGTTGGAGAAAATGAGTTTTAATTAAAAAGATTTTATGGTCTTGGTATGGTTTGATCTAATGACCTAAGGGTCTAAGGATATTCACTCATTTTTGGGTGAATGAAGTGGAACCTTTAGTCCCACATTGTGGAAAACTAAAGAGGAGCTCCACTATATAATCATACACTTATGTATGAATTGTAAAACGTGGGTGGAGCGGGTGGGCAAAAATACATATTTTGACCAATGCGATATACGCGTATACCATGCACCAAGTCCCTTTCCTACACGGATTTATTTTTGGGAGAATTTTTTCTTTAGGAATTTAATTCCAAAATTATTTTTTAAGAGTTTTATTTGTGGGAAATTCCTTTTACGAGTTTTACTTGTTTTTGAAGAAAACAAAAAACCTAACTTGATTTGCAAGTATCTCATCCTATAAATATGACTCGAAATTCTGTTTTAAAAACACACAAGCAGCGACTATCTCTAGGTCTACTTTTCTTCTTCTTATATTTTGTGCGGCGTTTTGCTTCCATCCCTGTTGCTGAGTTCAAGAGTGGGTAACTTGCGTTGTGCTGACTCAAGTTATATCGGGCAGTCTTATCCTGGGAAAAAATACATATTTTGACCCATGCGATATACGCGTATACCATGCACCAAGTCCCTTTCCTACACGGATTTATTTTTGGGAGAATTTTTTCTTTAGGAATTTAATTCCAAAATTATTTTTTAAGAGTTTTATTTGTGGGAAATTCCTTTTACGAGTTTTACTTGTTTTTGAAGAAAACAAAAAACCTAACTTGATTTGCAAGTATCTCATCCTATAAATATGACTCGAAATTCTGTTTTAAAAACACACAAGCAGCGACTATCTCTAGGTCTACTTTTCTTCTTCTTCTTATATTTTGTGCGGCGTTTTGCTTCCATCCCTGTTGCTGAGTTCAAGAGTGGGAAAAAAAACATATTTTGACCCATGCGATATACGCGTATACCATGCACCAAGTCCCTTTCCTACACGGATTTATTTTTGGGAGAATTTTTTCTTTAGGAATTTAATTCCAAAATTATTTTTTAAGAGTTTTATTTGTGGGAAATTCCTTTTACGAGTTTTACTTGTTTTTGAAGAAAACAAAAAACCTAACTTGATTTGCAAGTATCTCATCCTATAAATATGACTCGAAATTCTGTTTTAAAAACACACAAGCAGCGACTATCTCTAGGTCTACTTTTCTTCTTCTTCTTATATTTTGTGCGGCGTTTTGCTTCCATCCCTGTTGCTGAGTTCAAGAGTGGGTAACTTGCGTTGTGCTAACTCAAGTTATATCGGGCAGTCTTATCCTGGACACATCTTCGCATGTTGGGGTTTAGCATTACTTCAGAGTATACCCGCGAACTAATGTGTTAAGGACAGCTTGTTGAACCTGTGATTCTGCCCTCATCAATTTGTTCGTGGTAGAGTTGTTTGATACTGTTCTTTATATTTATTGTTTGATACATCTGACGTTTCTTCAATTGTTGCAAGATTACAACAATCTTAACACATTAATATTCCTTGTAACAATGGGAAAGAACGATGTTGAAAGACCACAGAAGTTTAACGGAAAGGATTTCAAGAGATGGCAATCCAAGATGCTATTTTATCTAAGCCATCATGAACTGGATTATGTACTTGTTCCACATGCTGAATTGATGAATGCTGAAGGTTTAACTGAGGAGGCGATCGAGTATAACAAGAGGTGTAATTTTCTGGCGAAAAATCATATCATGAATGGTTTGGAAGATGCGATGTATGATTTTTACAATGCTAAAGAAAATTTCAGTGCTTATGATTTGTGGACTGCGTTAGAAGCAAAGTATCAAGCGGAGACTGCAGGGAGCAAGAAATTTCTGGTGGCGAAGTTTATGGACTTCAAGATGACGAATGATAAACCTGTTGTTGATCAATTTCTCGAATTTCAACAGATCATTAATGAGATTCTTGCTGAAGGTATGGTCATTGATGAGACGTTTCAAGTATCTGCGGTAATTGAGAAGTTACCATCTTCTTGGTCTGAATACAAGAAAAAGATAAGACATGAAACTGGCGAGATCAACATGGTTGAATTAGGAAAGAAAATTCAAGTGGAAGAGATGCTGTGCACCAAGGATAAGAACGTGTCTTCTGCAAGGGACATGAGTAACAAAGCTCATATGACTGAACACAGATCTTCCAAAGCTGGAAAAGGTGAGAGTAACAATCGTAACTCTAAGCGTGGTCCTCCCAAGAAAGGTATGTTTCGAAAACCAGAGTCTAGCATTACTAAAATTAAGGGTGCTTGTTATGCGTGTGGAGTTACTGGACATATGGCAGTTCACTGTAGACATCGTAAGGACAAAAAGGATAGTGCTAACTTGGTTGAAAAGAACAAGGACGAGTTTTCTGCAGTAGTGTCTGAAGTTAATTTGGTGACCAATGTGATGGACTGGTGGGTAGACTCTGGAGCTACCAAGCATGTTTGTGGGAACAGAGACCTGTTCACCTCCTACCAGAGGGTAGGGGAAGGCGAGAAACTCTATATGGGTAACTCATCTGCATCAGAGGTTGCAGGAAAAGGAAAGGTCGGTCTGAAGCTCATATCTGGCAAGACTCTCACATTGAATGAAGTTCTTCATGTTCCAGACATCTGCAAAAATCTTGTTTCTTGTTCTGTTTTAGATGATAAGGGTTTTAAAGTTTCAATTGAGTCTGGAAAACTTATAGTAACTAAGGGCAATGATTATGTGGGTAAGGGTTATAAGACTGGGGGTCTTTACAAACTTAATGTAACCTGTCCTGAAGTGAAATTGAATGATTCTTCTGCTTACATGTGTGTGTCATCGAATGTTTGGCATGGTAGACTTGGTCATGTAAATTACAAATCAATGCATAAACTGGCTAGCGTAGGCTGCATACCCAAATTCACTTTAGATAAAAGTCATAAGTGTGAGATTTGCGTAGAATCTAAGCATGCTAAGAAATCATTCAGGAAGAATGTCCAGAGAAACACTAAACCCTTAGAATTGATTCATTCAGACGTAATTGACATGAAGTCAGTTCAAACTAGAGGTGGTAAGAAATGGTTTGTCACTTTTATAGATGATTGTACGAGGTACTGTCAGGTTTATTTGCTTAGAGGGAAGGACAACGCTTTAGAAGCCTTTAAGATATATAAACGTGAAGTTGAAAACCAATTGAATGCTACCATTAAAACTTTTAGGTCTGACCGTGGTGGTGAGTATCTAATTCCTATTGGAGATTTCTGTGAAGAACATGGCATAATACATGAAACTACAGCCCCTTATTCACCTCAATCCAATGGTGTAGCTGAACGAAAGAACCGTACCCTTAAGGATATGATGAATGCCATGTTGATTAGTTCAGGATTACCTTCGAATTTGTGGGGGGAGGCTATCCTCTCAGCTAATTACATCCTGGACAGAGTACCCTTTAAAGGATCAGATAAAAGTCCATATGAGTTATGGAAAGGTAAACAACCATCTTATGATTACTTCAAAGTGTGGGGGTGCTTGGAAAAGGTGGCCATCCCTCCTCCTAAGACAAATAAGATAGGACCCAAAACCGTTGATTGTGTTTTTATAGGGTATCCTGAGCATTCTAGTGCTCATAGGTTTATGGTTGTGAGTTCTGAAATTTCTGACATAGGGTTGAATACTATCATGGAGTCTAGGGATGCTGAGTTCTTTGAGAATGTTTTTCCTATGAAACGTGATTCTCGAAAGAGATGTTTAGATGATCCCCTATAATTTACATCATCCAGTCAGTCATTACCTTTAGAGGAAGATGAACCAGAAATAGAACCTAGAAGAGGTAAAAGGGTTAAAACTATGAAAACCTATCCTGGTTGCATTACATACCTAGCCGAGTCTGATCCTCAGACTTATAAAGAAGCCATGACTTGTACTGAAGCTCCGTGGTGGAAAGAAGCTTCAATTAGTGAAATGGATTCCATTCGAGAAAACGGTACTTTTGAACTTGTAGATTTACCTCCAGGGTCTAAGGCCATAGGTTGTAAATGGATTTTCAAGAGAAAACGTAATATAAATGGAACTATTGAAAAATACAAGGCTAGGTTGGTAGCGAAAGGCTATAAACAGATAGAAGGTATAAACTTCTTTGATACATATTCACCAGTAAGTAGAATTAGCTCCATTAGTATGTTAATTGCTATAGCTTCTGTCCATAACCTACAGATACATCAAATGGATGTAAAGACAGCGTTTTTGAATGGTGAATTAGATGAAGAAATTTATATGGAACAACCCGAAGGATTTGTAGTTAAAGGTTGTGAGAAGAAGGTTTGTAAACTGAAGAAATCTTTGTATGGATTGAAACAAGCACCTAAACAGTGGCATGAGAAATTTGATCATGTGATGATTTCTAGTGGTTTTAGAATTAATGAATCTGATAAGTGTGTTTATACTAAACTTGTCAAGGATGCCTGTGTGATTGTATGCTTGTATGTTGATGATATGCTTATACTAGGTACAAACATGGATGTTATTAATACCACTAAGAAAATGTTGAATGAGAACGTTGACATGAAAGACTTAGGCCCCGCTGATGTCATATTAGGGATGAAGATTAGAAAAACTTCTAATGGCTATAGTCTGAGTCAGTCTCATTATGTTGAATCCATACTTAAGAAATATAATCAGTTTGACTGTAAACCTGTTTGCACTCCATATGATTCTTCTTGCAAACTCATGAAGAATAAGGGTGTAGGTGTTAACCAACTTGAATACTCGAGAGTCATAGGAAGTATGATGTATTTGATGAATTGTACGAGACCAGACATTGCTTATGCTGTGAGTAGGTTAAGCAGGTATACTTGTAATCCAGGGCAGAAACATTGGGATGCACTTAATAGAGTGCTAAAGTACTTGAAGTACACAATGACCTTTTGTTTGAATTACGAAGGGTATCCGTCCGTCCTTGAGGGATTTTGCGATGCGAACTGGATAGCAGACTCAGAGGAGTCTAAGTCTACGAGTGGATATGTATTCACTCTAGCAGGTGCGTCTGTATCTTGGAAGAGTTCCAAACAGACATGTACAGCTCGCTCAACTATGGAGTCGGAGTTTATTGCGTTAGATAAAGCAGGAGAGGAGGACGAATGGCTAAGAAACTTTTTAGAAGATATTCCTCTCTGGCATAGGCCTGTACCAGCTATATCTATACATTGTGACAGCAAATCTGCAATAGGTAGAGCTAAAAATAGCTTCTACAATGGAAAGTCTATACATATGCGTAGAAGACATGATTCTTTGAAATTACTAATCTCAACAGGCGTTATTTCCATAGATTGGACAAGGTCCAAGGAGAATATCGCGGACCCTTTGACGAAAGGCTTGTCCAAGGAGATAGTTAGTAAAGCATCAAAGGGGATGGGGCTTAGGCTCAAATAATTAAACTTGCCATGAAGGATACTCAACCTTGCTGACTGGAGATTCCAAGATCAAGGTTTCGAATGAGACAACTAATTTGTGGTAGTTAAAGGTTAAAACTATCAGATAATTTTATTATCTGTCCCTTCCCTATGGTGTTGATGTGATAGTGTGTCTGCATGTGGAGGATGACTTTTAATTAAGTCTTAATGAGTTCTATAGTTTCAATTTAAGATTGAAGTGGGGTGTAGCAGTAAACACTCTTGATGGAACTCACCTATCTGAATGAGGAAGTGGGTCGCTTCCTATGAGAATGGAGCCAATTCTTTAGAGCATTCTGAGAAACAGGATATGTCCAGGGCCAAAATGGACAAAACGGCACGAACTTAGCAACACTTGGAGGATATCATGCGTGGATATTATTTGAACTACACCAAACGCTAGCAGTTCAAGACATCGCGTTCACTGTTTAGCTAGTAGTTCCGGTAACTTCTCACTAAGCAAGGTTCAAGACCTCATGGACACCTTTGCCTAAATGGTATTTTCCTTACTCTGATTTTTTCGTTTTCCGACATTTCATTCATGTGGGGGATTGTTGGAGAAAATGAGTTTTAATTAAAAAGATTTTATGGTCTTGGTATGGTTTGATCTAATGACCTAAGGGTCTAAGGATATTCACTCATTTTTGGGTGAATGAAGTGGAACCTTTAGTCCCACATTGTGGAAAACTAAAGAGGAGCTCCACTATATAATCATACACTTATGTATGAATTGTAAAACGTGGGTGGAGCGGGTGGGCAAAAATACATATTTTGACCAATGCGATATACGCGTATACCATGCACCAAGTCCCTTTCCTACACGGATTTATTTTTGGGAGAATTTTTTCTTTAGGAATTTAATTCCAAAATTATTTTTTAAGAGTTTTATTTGTGGGAAATTCCTTTTACGAGTTTTACTTGTTTTTGAAGAAAACAAAAAACCTAACTTGATTTGCAAGTATCTCATCCTATAAATATGACTCGAAATTCTGTTTTAAAAACACACAAGCAGCGACTATCTCTAGGTCTACTTTTCTTCTTCTTCTTATATTTTGTGCGGCGTTTTGCTTCCATCCATGTTGCTGAGTTCAAGAGTGGGTAACTTGCGTTGTGCTAACTCAAGTTATATCGGGCAGTCTTATCCTGGACACATCTTCGCACGTTGGGGTTTAGCATTACTTCAGAGTATACCCGCGAACTAATGTGTTAAGGACAGCTTGTTGAACCTGTGATTCTGCCCTCATCAATTTGTTCGTGGTAGAGTTGTTTGATACTGTTCTTTATATTTATTGTTTGATACATCTGACGTTTCTTCAATTGTTGCAAGATTCCAACAATCTTAACACATTAACATTCCTTGTAACAATGGGAAAGAACGATGTTGAAAGACCACAGAAGTTTAACGGAAAGGATTTCAAGAGACGACAATCCAAGATGCTATTTTATCTAAGCCATCATGAACTGGATTATGTACTTGTTCCACATGATGAATTGATGAATGCTGAAGGTTTAACTGAGGAGGCGATCGAGTATAACAAGAGGTGTAATTTTCTGGCGAAAAATCATATCATGAATGGTTTGGAAGATGCGATGTATGATTTTTACAATGCTAAAGAAAATTTCAGTGCTTATGATTTGTGGACTGCGTTAGAAGCAAAGTATCAAGCGGAGACTGCAGGGAGCAAGAAATTTCTGGTGGCGAAGTTTATGGACTTCAAGAGGACGAATGATAAACCTGTTGTTGATCAATTTCTCGAATTTCAACAGATCATTAATGAGATTCTTGCTGAAGGTATGGTCATTGATGAGACGTTTCAAGTATCTGCGGTAATTGAGAAGTTACCATCTTCTTGGTCTGAATACAAGAAAAAGCTAAGACATGAAACTGGCGAGATCAACATGGTTGAATTAGGAAAGAAAATTCAAGTGGAAGAGATGTTGTGCACCAAGGATAAGAACGTGTCTTCTGCAAGGGACATGAGTAACAAAGCTCATATGACTGAACACAGATCTTCCAAAGCTGGAAAAGGTGAGAGTAACAATCGTAACTCTAAACGTGGTCCTCCCAAGAAAGGTATGTTTCGAAAACCAGAGTCTAGCATTACTAAAATTAAGGGTGCTTGTTATGCGTGTGGAGTTACTGGACATATGGCAGTTCACTGTAGACATCGTAAGGACAAAAAGGATAGTGCTAACTTGGTTGAAAAGAACAAGGACGAGTTTTCTGCAGTAGTGTCTGAAGTTAATTTGGTGACCAATGTGATGGACTGGTGGGTAGACTCTGGAGCTACCAAGCATGTTTGTAGGAACAGAGACCTGTTCACCTCCTACCAGAGGGTAGGGGAAGGCGAGAAACTCTATATGGGTAACTCATCTGCATCAGAGGTTGCAGGAAAAGGAAAGGTCGGTCTGAAGCTCACATCTGGCAAGACTCTCACATTGAATGAAGTTCTTCATGTTCCAGACATCTGCAAAAATCTTGTTTCTTGTTCTGTTTTAGATGATAAGGGTTTTAAAGTTTCAATTGAGTCTGGAAAACTTATAGTAACTAAGGGCAATGATTATGTGGGTAAGGGTTATAAGACCGGGGGTCTTTACAAACTTAATGTAACCTGTCCTGAAGTGAAATTGAATGATTCTTCTGCTTACATGTGTGTGTCATCGAATGTTTGGCATGGTAGACTTGGTCATGTAAATTACAAATCAATGCATAAACTGGCTAGCGTAGGCTGCATACCCAAATTCACTTTAGATAAAAGTCATAAGTGTGAGATTTGCGTAGAATCTAAGCATGCTAAGAAATCATTCAGGAAGAATGTCTAGAGAAACACTAAACCCTTAGAATTGATTCATTCAGACGTAATTGACATGAAGTCAGTTCAAACTAGAGGTGGTAAGAAATGGTTTGTCACTTTTATAGATGATTGTACGAGGTACTGTCAGGTTTATTTGCTTAGAGGGAAGGACAACGCTTTAGAAGCCTTTAAGATATATAAACGTGAAGTTGAAAACCAATTGAATGCTACCATTAAAACTTTTAGGTCTGACCGTGGTGGTGAGTATCTAATTCCTATTGGAGATTTCTGTGAATAACATGGCATAATACATGAAACTACAGCCCCTTATTCACCTCAATCCAATGGTGTAGCTGAACGAAAGAACCGTACCCTTAAGGATATGATGAATGCCATGTTGATTAGTTCAGGATTACCTTCGAATTTGTGGGGGGAGGCTATCCTCTCAGCCAATTACATCCTGGACAGAGTACCCTTTAAAGGATCAGATAAAAGTCCATATGAGTTATGGAAAGGTAAACAACCATCTTATGATTACTTCAAAGTGTGGGGGTGCTTGGAAAAGGTGGCCATCCCTCCTCCTAAGACAAATAAGATAGGACCCAAAACCGTTGATTGTGTTTTTATAGGGTATCCTGAGCATTCTAGTGCTCATAGGTTTATGGTTGTGAGTTCTGAAATTTCTGACATAGGGTTGAATACTATCATGGAGTCTAGGGATGCTGAGTTCTTTGAGAATGTTTTTCCTATGAAACGTGATTCTCGAAAGAGATGTTTAGATGATCCCCTATAATTTACATCATCCAGTCAGTCATTACCTTTAGAGGAAGATGAACCAGAAATAGAACCTAGAAGAGGTAAAAGGGTTAAAACTATGAAAACCTATCCTGGTTGCATTACATACCTAGCCGAGTCTGATCCTCAGACTTATAAAGAAGCCATGACTTGTCCTGAAGCTCCGTGGTGGAAAGAAGCTTCAATTAGTGAAATGGATTCCATTCGAGAAAACGGTACTTTTGAACTTGTAGATTTACCTCCAGGGTCTAAGGCCATAGGTTGTAAATGGATTTTCAAGAGAAAACGTAATATAAATGGAACTATTGAAAAATACAAGGCTAGGTTGGTAGCGAAAGGCTATAAACAGATAGAAGGTATAGACTTCTTTGATACATATTCACCAGTAAGTAGAATTAGCTCCATTAGGATGTTAATTTCTATAGCTTCTGTCCATAACCTACAGATACATCAAATGGATGTAAAGACAGCGTTTTTGAATGGTGAATTAGATGAAGAAATTTATATGGAACAACCCGAAGGATTTGTAGTTAAAGGTTGTGAGAAGAAGGTTTGTAAACTGAAGAAATCTTTGTATGGATTGAAACAAGCACCTAAACAGTGGCATGAGAAATTTGATCATGTGATGATTTCTAGTGGTTTTAGAATTAATGAATCTGATAAGTGTGTTTATACTAAACTTGTCAAGGATGCATGTGTGATTGTATGCTTGTATGTTGATGATATGCTTATACTAGGTACAAACATGGATGTTATTAATACCACTAAGAAAATGTTGAATGCGAAATTTGACATGAAAGACTTAGGCCCCGCTGATGTCATATTAGGGATGAAGATTAGAAAAACTTCTAATGGCTATAGTCTGAGTCAGTCTCATTATGTTGAATCCATACTTAAGAAATATAATCAGTTTGACTGTAAACCTGTTTGCACTCCATATGATTCTTCTTGCAAACTCATGAAGAATAAGGGTGTAGGTGTTAACCAACTTGAATACTCGAGAGTCATAGGAAGTATGATGTATTTGATGAATTGTACGAGACCAGACATTGCTTATGCTGTGAGTAGGTTAAGCAGGTATACTTGTAATCCAGGGCAGAAACATTGGGATGCACTTAATAGAGTGCTAAAGTACTTGAAGTACACAATGACCTTTTGTTTGAATTACGAAGGGTATCCGTCCGTCCTTGAGGGATTTTGCGATGCGAACTGGATAGCAGACTCAGAGGAGTCTAAGTCTACGAGTGGATATGTATTCACTCTAGCAGGTGCGTCTGTATCTTGGAAGAGTTCCAAACAGACATGTACAGCTCGCTCAACTATGGAGTCGGAGTTTATTGCGTTAGATAAAGCAGGAGAGGAGGCCGAATGGCTAAGAAAATTTTTAGAAGATATTCCTCTCTAGCATAGGCCTGTACCAGCTATATCTGTACATTGTGACAGCAAATCTGCAATAGGTAGAGCTAAAAATAGCTTCTATAATGGAAAGTCTATACATATGCGTAGAAGACATGATTCTTTGAAATTACTAATCTCAACAGGCGTTATTTCCATAGATTGGACAAGGTCCAAGGAGAATATCGCGGACCCTTTGACGAAAGGCTTGTCCAAGGAGATAGTTAGTAAAGCATCAAAGGGGATGGGGCTTAGGCTCAAATAATTAAACTTTCCATGAAGGATACTCAACCTTGCTGACTGGAGATTCCAAGATCAAGGTTTCGAATGAGACAACTAATTTGTGGTAGTTAAAGGTTAAAACTATCAGATAATTTTATTATCTGTCCCTTCCCTATGGTGTTGATGTGATAGTGTGTCTGCATGTGGAGGATGACTTTTAATTAATTCTTAATGAGTTCTATAGTTTCAATTTAAGATTGAAGTGGGGTGTAGCAGTAAACACTCTTGATGGAACTCACCTATCTGAATGAGGAAGTGGGTCGCTTCCTATGAGAATGGAGCCAATTCTTTAGAGCATTCTGAGAAACAGGATATGTCCAGGGCCAAAATGGACAAAACGGCACGAACTTAGCAACACTTGGAGGATATCATGCGTGGATATTATTTGAACTACACCAAACGCTAGCAGTTCAAGACATCGCGTTCACTGTTTAGCTAGTAGTTCCGGTAACTTCTCACTAAGCAAGGTTCAAGACCTCATGGACACCTTTGCCTAAATGGTATTTTCCTTACTCTGATTTTTTCGTTTTCCGACATTTCATTCATGTGGGGGATTGTTGGAGAAAATGAGTTTTAATTAAAAAGATTTTATGGTCTTGGTATGGTTTGATCTAATGACCTAAGGGTCTAAGGATATTCACTCATTTTTGGGTGAATGAAGTGGAACCTTTAGTCCCACATTGTGGAAAACTAAAGAGGAGCTCCACTATATAATCATACACTTATGTATGAATTGTAAAACGTGGGTGGAGCGGGTGGGCAAAAATACATATTTTGACCAATGCGATATACGCGTATACCATGCACCAAGTCCCTTTCCTACACGGATTTATTTTTGGGAGAATTTTTTCTTTAGGAATTTAATTCCAAAATTATTTTTTAAGAGTTTTATTTGTGGGAAATTCCTTTTACGAGTTTTACTTGTTTTTGAAGAAAACAAAAAACCTAACTTGATTTGCAAGTATCTCATCCTATAAATATGACTCGAAATTCTGTTTTAAAAACACACAAGCAGCGACTATCTCTAGGTCTACTTTTCTTCTTTTTCTTATATTTTGTGCGGCGTTTTGCTTCCATCCATGTTGCTGAGTTCAAGAGTGGGTAACTTGCGTTGTGCTAACTCAAGTTATATCGGGCAGTCTTATCCTGGACACATCTTCGCACGTTGGGGTTTAGCATTACTTCAGAGTATACCCGCGAACTAATGTGTTAAGGACAGCTTGTTGAACCTGTGATTCTGCCCTCATCAATTTGTTCGTGGTAGAGTTGTTTGATACTGTTCTTTATATTTATTGTTTGATACATCTGACGTTTCTTCAATTGTTGCAAGATTCCAACAATCTTAACACATTAACATTCCTTGTAACAATGGGAAAGAACGATGTTGAAAGACCACAGAAGTTTAACGGAAAGGATTTCAAGAGACGGCAATCCAAGATGCTATTTTATCTAAGCCATCATGAACTGGATTATGTACTTGTTCCACATGATGAATTGATGAATGCTGAAGGTTTAACTGAGGAGGCGATCGAGTATAACAAGAGGTGTAATTTTCTGGCGAAAAATCATATCATGAATGGTTTGGAAGATGCGATGTATGATTTTTACAATGCTAAAGAAAATTTCAGTGCTTATGATTTGTGGACTGCGTTAGAAGCAAAGTATCAAGCGGAGACTGCAGGGAGCAAGAAATTTCTGGTGGCGAAGTTTATGGACTTCAAGATGACGAATGATAAACCTGTTGTTGATCAATTAGTGAAATGGATTCCATTCGAGAAAACGGTACTTTTGAACTTGTAGATTTACCTCCAGGGTCTAAGGCCATAGGTTGTAAATGGATTTTCAAGAGAAAACGTAATATAAATGGAAATATTGAAAAATACAAGGCTAGGTTGGTAGCGAAAGGCTATAAACAGATAGAAGGTATAGACTTCTTTGATACATATTCACCAGTAAGTATAATTATCTCCATTAGGATGTTAATTGCTATAGCTTCTGTCCATAACCTACAGATACATCAAATGGATGTAAAGACAGCGTTTTTGAATGGTGAATTAGATGAAGAAATTTATATGGAACAACCCGAAGGATTTGTAGTTAAAGGTTGTGAGAAGAAGGTTTGTAAACTGAAGAAATCTTTGTATGGATTGAAACAAGCACCTAAACAGTGGCATGAGAAATTTGATCATGTGATGATTTCTAGTGGTTTTAGAATTAATGAATCTGATAAGTGTGTTTATACTAAACTTGTCAAGGATGCCTGTGTGATTGTATGCTTGTATGTTGATGATATGCTTATACTAGGTACAAACATGGATGTTATTAATACCAATAAGAAAATGTTGAATGAGAACTTTGACATGAAAGACTTAGGCCCCGCTGATGTCATATTAGGGATGAAGATTAGAAAAACTTCTAATGGCTATAGTCTGAGTCAGTCTCATTATGTTGAATCCATACTTAAGAAATATAATCAGTTTGACTGTAAACCTGTTTGCACTCCATATGATTCTTCTTGCAAACTCATGAAGAATAAGGGTGTAGGTGTTAACCAACTTGAATACTCGAGAGTCATAGGAAGTATGATGTATTTGATGAATTGTACGAGACCAGACATTGCTTATGCTGTGAGTAGGTTAAGCAGGTATACTTGTAATCCAGGGCAGAAACATTGGGATGCACTTAATAGAGTGCTAAAGTACTTGAAGTACACAATGACCTTTTGTTTGAATTACGAAGGGTATCCGTCCGTCCTTGAGGGATTTTGCGATGCGAACTGGATAGCAGACTCAGAGGAGTCTAAGTCTACGAGTGGATATGTATTCACTCTAGCAGGTGCGTCTGTATCTTGGAAGAGTTCCAAACAGACATGTACAGCTCGCTCAACTATGGAGTCGGAGTTTATTGCGTTAGATAAAGCAGGAGAGGAGGACGAATGGCTAAGAAACTTTTTAGAAGATATTCCTCTCTGGCATAGGCCTGTACCAGCTATATCTATACATTGTGACAGCAAATCTGCAATAGGTAGAGCTAAAAATAGCTTCTACAATGGAAAGTCTATACATATGCGTAGAAGACATGATTCTTTGAAATTACTAATCTCAACAGGCGTTATTTCCATAGATTGGACAAGGTCCAAGGAGAATATCGCGGACCCTTTGACGAAAGGCTTGTCCAAGGAGATAGTTAGTAAAGCATCAAAGGGGATGGGGCTTAGGCTCAAATAATTAAACTTGCCATGAAGGATACTCAACCTTGCTGACTGGAGATTCCAAGATCAAGGTTTCGAATGAGACAACTAATTTGTGGTAGTTAAAGGTTAAAACTATCAGATAATTTTATTATCTGTCCCTTCCCTATGGTGTTGATGTGATAGTGTGTCTGCATGTGGAGGATGACTTTTAATTAAGTCTTAATGAGTTCTATAGTTTCAATTTAAGATTGAAGTGGGGTGTAGCAGTAAACACTCTTGATGGAACTCACCTATCTGAATGAGGAAGTGGGTCGCTTCCTATGAGAATGGAGCCAATTCTTTAGAGCATTCTGAGAAACAGGATATGTCCAGGGCCAAAATGGACAAAACGGCACGAACTTAGCAACACTTGGAGGATATCATGCGTGGATATTATTTGAACTACACCAAACGCTAGCAGTTCAAGACATCGCGTTCACTGTTTAGCTAGTAGTTCCGGTAACTTCTCACTAAGCAAGGTTCAAGACCTCATGGACACCTTTGCCTAAATGGTATTTTCCTTACTCTGATTTTTTCGTTTTCCGACATTTCATTCATGTGGGGGATTGTTGGAGAAAATGAGTTTTAATTAAAAAGATTTTATGGTCTTGGTATGGTTTGATCTAATGACCTAAGGGTCTAAGGATATTCACTCATTTTTGGGTGAATGAAGTGGAACCTTTAGTCCCACATTGTGGAAAACTAAAGAGGAGCTCCACTATATAATCATACACTTATGTATGAATTGTAAAACGTGGGTGGAGCGGGTGGGCAAAAATACATATTTTGACCAATGCGATATACGCGTATACCATGCACCAAGTCCCTTTCCTACACGGATTTATTTTTGGGAGAATTTTTTCTTTAGGAATTTAATTCCAAAATTATTTTTTAAGAGTTTTATTTGTGGGAAATTCCTTTTACGAGTTTTACTTGTTTTTGAAGAAAACAAAAAACCTAACTTGATTTGCAAGTATCTCATCCTATAAATATGACTCGAAATTCTGTTTTAAAAACACACAAGCAGCGACTATCTCTAGGTCTACTTTTCTTCTTCTTATATTTTGTGCGGCGTTTTGCTTCCATCCCTGTTGCTGAGTTCAAGAGTGGGTAACTTGCGTTGTGCTGACTCAAGTTATATCGGGCAGTCTTATCCTGGGAAAAAATACATATTTTGACCCATGCGATATACGCGTATACCATGCACCAAGTCCCTTTCCTACACGGATTTATTTTTGGGAGAATTTTTTCTTTAGGAATTTAATTCCAAAATTATTTTTTAAGAGTTTTATTTGTGGGAAATTCCTTTTACGAGTTTTACTTGTTTTTGAAGAAAACAAAAAACCTAACTTGATTTGCAAGTATCTCATCCTATAAATATGACTCGAAATTCTGTTTTAAAAACACACAAGCAGCGACTATCTCTAGGTCTACTTTTCTTCTTCTTCTTATATTTTGTGCGGCGTTTTGCTTCCATCCCTGTTGCTGAGTTCAAGAGTGGGCAAAAATACATATTTTGACCCATGCGATATACGCGTATACCATGCACCAAGTCCCTTTCCTACACGGATTTATTTTTGGGAGAATTTTTTCTTTAGGAATTTAATTCCAAAATTATTTTTTAAGAGTTTTATTTGTGGGAAATTCCTTTTACGATTTTTACTTGTTTTTGAAGAAAACAAAAAACCTAACTTGATTTGCAAGTATCTCATCCTATAAATATGACTCGAAATTCTGTTTTAAAAACACACAAGCAGCGACTATCTCTAGGTCTACTTTTCTTCTTTTTCTTATATTTTGTGCGGCGTTTTGCTTCCATCCCTGTTGCTGAGTTCAAGAGTGGGTAACTTGCGTTGTGCTAACTCAAGTTATATCGGGCAGTCTTATCCTGGACACATCTTCGCACGTTGGGGTTTAGCATTACTTCAGAGTATACCCGCGAACTAATGTGTTAAGGACAGCTTGTTGAACCTGTGATTCTGCCCTCATCAATTTGTTCGTGGTAGAGTTGTTTGATACTGTTCTTTATATTTATTGTTTGATACATCTGACGTTTCTTCAATTGTTGCAAGATTCCAACAGAAAAAATTATATTGAAAACAGGGTATATAATTTTCAGTTTAGGTTTTACAGTAGTGTAGAATAAAAATGGAGAAGAAGATAAAAAACAAAGAGGAAGATGAAAAGGAAAAGAAGAGTTAGATGAAGAAGGAAAGCATTTCGTTTCATGCTCGTTCGACCATGAAGAGCATTTAGTTTCGTGACTGTTTGACTACATTTATTATTTTCTATTAACAAAATTCAAAGTGTATTAACGGGATATAATCTCCATTATAGAGGATGATTAATAAATTTTGAATTTAGTAACTGATTTATATTTCCCACGTATTTTAAAGACAACTAGACCCCTGTTAACTTGTATACGGGTATATGAGTTAACATGATCTTAATAATAGTTTAGACGGAAATTAAATTGGCGGGAATTCCTAAGATCTGAATTAAGATCTAACGGATGATAAAATGTGCTAGAGTCAACAGATCCAACGGTCTAATTTCGTTCCGTGTCCCAAAATTTGGTAAGCGTTTCAACTCTTCCTTGCTGTTATTAAAAGGAGGGAGATAATGTTTTGAAAGTTGATTAACAGACAGTAAAACCCAAGTGGAAAAGGAATTGGAACTTTTTATGCTTATATTATATACTTTCCCCTAAATCTAATGTTTGTATTTTGCTGATCATTCAAGTATGCGTTTCCTAATCTCCAATCCAACAGAAATATTTAGCGTTTGCTTATGAAAAGAGGTAATCAAAAATTAGATGAAAGAGACGATACCCACAATCACTTTATTCTACTTTTTCTGTTTTTTCTCAAGTAAACAGAATAACAACATCAAAATCCTGATCGAACGAGTTAAATCACAGCCGTACTCAATCAAAGTCATAATAAATGAGTCAGTCTGATTCTCTGTTCTTCCAAAGAAGAAATTTCTTTTCTCCTTTCTTAGTTTGACAGATTTTTATACACGAAAATATATACATTTCAGTTTTCAGCTTCACAGTCATTGCATTGGCGAGACAAAATCTTTTCAAGCCTCCAACTACACAACAACAACAACAGCAACAATAATCTCTCTCCCTCTCTCTCTATCTAAAAAAAAGCGTACAATACCCAGCTTGATTTAAAGACCTTACTCTTACACAGTCATCTAAAACAAAGTAGTGAAAACTTGTTCTCTTCTGATCACCATGGTTACTATTCCAGAAAGCATTGTGCAATTCAAATCTCAGTTTATAGTTTTAACATTGATTCTTCTCTTGATTATTTATTTAATATATGTATCGCCAAGGATTCTTACGGTTCTTGCTTACTTTGGTCCTCTGTTTATATCTACTGTTGTGTTTCTTGTCGTCATTGTCTTCTTTGGAAACTTTTCGGGTTTAGATCATGATGGCTCAAGATCTGGTGAAGGTCTGCTTAATTATGTTGTTAGTCAGACATAAGGGAGAACAAATTCCAATGTGGGTTTTGAATTACATTGATGATTTAGATCGTAAATGTAATCCTCTGTATCTGTTCTCTCTAGATTAGTTTCTATGTTCCTCTACCTCTACCTCTCACTCTCGCTCTCTAACTCTCTTCTCTTCTCCCCTGATCATGATATTGTAACTTCGAGAAGAGTAATTACCAATGCTAATCAATTAATCTGGTTTCCTATATCTGTTATTGATTGTAGTTTTCGTTTCTTATATCTTCTTCTTCTTCTTTTTTTTTTTTTTTGATCAGACGTTTTTTTGTATCCTACTTGAAAAGAATGTTAAGCTTTCCATGATGGACCCCAATTTCCTGAACTAACTGGTGGAGACCTACACAATTTAGGACATCACAGTTTAGGACATCGATGGAGGGTAATTTTGTGCACAATCATGGATGGTGCGCTAGCATCAAAGTTCTACCGACCATAATAGAAAAATCTAACATGATTCTAGGTGAAACTATCATTAGTCAGATAATGCACATTCTAATCATTGTCATCTGTGTGGTCTGGAAGAGGAAATGTTTGTGCATGATCTTGTTAGAAGAATCTGGTTAATTTTGTCTCTTTTGTTAAAAACCTTAAATTGCTGTGCTAAATTGGATCAATTATATCATGTTGGAAATATGGGCACCCATTGTGTATGTGTATGCCCAAAGTCCATCTTGGGTGGATGAGTAAAGTCATATGCTTGACTTTATCAAAGAAAAAATCCTTCTCCAACTAACCAAGCCATGGTGAAACATGTGTCTTGTTTCTTGCCACCATGTGTTTGCATGATGATAACAAGTGTTTAACCACTTACTCCATGTGTTTATCTCCATGCTAACAAGTGTTAGTACTCGCTCCAAGTGTTTGGTTCTTCCTTGACACTTGCCAAGATAGGATGCTTGAAGTTTGAGTATAAATAGGCTTCTATTTTCATTTGTTGAAACAACAATTAGACGTAGTAGTGAGTTTAGCAAGAGATAAACCAAGTATGGAGATTTATCTAGATAGTTCTAAGTGAGCATTCAAGTTAGCTAGCAAAGTCTTCTAGTATTCAAACATTAGTTGTAGAATCACTAAAATTCCTTTGTGTCCTTTGGAGAAGAAGTAGAAGTTCTATACGGTATTTAGTTTGTGGAAATATAGTTTGTGCTCATTTTTGTGGCACCTACTCACCGCCGAGTTTGGAGGTTCAAGAGCGTGAAACGCAAGTGATCCGTTGGTTCGACGTCATCCTCATTTGGAGCGATTACAAGGTACGAACTAGTAACCCGCTTCCGCATTTGATTTGTTCAACTTACATATATATTAGTTATATATGACTAACATTGGCATCAGAGCCTTTTATGCGTTTTCATTAATTTTTGAACCATGGATTAAGCGGTCATTCCCTAAAAGGACTATGACCTAAAATTAATTTTGTGGAACCATTACCTTTGTGGATTTTAATGTGTTCCAATTTCTGGTCTCACCCCGACCATCCAATGGACCATGGACTAAACGGCCTCTGCCCGAAAGGACCACGACCTAAAATTAATTTTGTGGAATAATCACCTTTGTGGTTGATTTAATCAATTTCATATAAATATAACATGCATGATATTAATTTTTTTTATATGATTAATCATCATTTTTCATAAGTGTCTTGCTCAACAAAAATACTAAGTGTATGTATTTGTGAAAATATATATTACTTTGTGTATTCTCAGAATGTTAGAAAAATCTAAAAGTGGATTTTTCATTACTTCTGAAACGGGGCATATTTTTATTTTATTTTTCGTTAGTTGAAAAATAATTTACTTGCTTTATTTTCATTAGTTGAAAATAGTTTCAATAATAATTGTTCCCGAAACAATGCATATTTTTGTTTTATTTTCGTTAGTTGAAAATAATTCGTGAGCAAGGTACTCCTGATTTCGTGTCTGTTTTCCACATGATGTACTTTGTTTATATGAAGCTTATTTATATCCGTTGATAGATAACTTATCATCATACGTTGGTTGATTCTAAGTGGTTTTATTGGCTTAAGTTATGTGCTTTACCAATTTTTATTAGTCCAAATTAATTGATAGAGGTTATATTAAAATGCATATTTGGGTGATGATTATGAGCCTAGCGAAATTTTCGATCTCGAATTTGTGTGTAGATATGATTTTATCAATTAGATTTTGAGACAATATAGTGAGTGTACACATAATAATAATGTCCAACTTTGTGCAACAAACGTAGAAATGGGTAGCAACAATGTGATTGATGATCTCAATAAGGGTGACAAACTTGATGGGAAGAACTATGATGTATGGCATAGAAAAATCCGATATTTGTTAGATGAAGGAGGCAAAATAGAACTCCTAACAAATGAAATGGTCCGACCAGCAGAGGGTCATACTGCCCAACACCGTCGTGATCTTGAAGCCTACGAAACTTGGGTTAAGAAAGATCGTAGTGCACGCCACACTATGTTGAGTAGCATGCACAATGATCTTATTGGAGAATATGAGGATTTTCCTACTGCCAAGCAAATGTGGGACCAGCTAAAATTTGACTTTGGTGGTACGTCCACCACTAGACTTCGCAGCTTAGTGCTGAAATTTGAGGTCTACCGAAAGGATCCCAAGCATTCAATGACAGAACATCTAAGAAGGATGTCGTCAATGATTCGTGAGTTGAAATCTGCTGGGAATGTTCTAAGTGATGAACAAGGAGTTTTAGCTGTGATAAGGTCATTGCCTGATTCTTGGGTGCATGTGAAGCAAATTATGACTCATAATGAAAGCATCAAGAATTTCTGTGACATCTCTCGACACGCTGAGCTTGAAGCTGAGCGCCAAGGGGAGACACGTGTGGCTACCTTGTATGCTCAAGATGAGCGCAAACCACAAGGGATACGCAAGAAAAATAGCCAAAGGGATGCTGAAAAGGCAGAAAAACCAGCTAAGCGCCGTCGTGGAAAGCGTGCTGGAAAAAGAGACAAATCTAAGATGAAATGCTATAACTGTGGAAACAAAGGACACTTTGGCCGTGAGTGCACTGAGCCGAAAAAGGTACTTTGTTCATTTAGCTCTGTTTACACATTTGTATGTTCACATGTAATGGTTGCTCACTCTCTCCCTGAATGGATTGTAGATACGGGAGCAACAAAACATGTAGCTCGAGATCGAGCGGGGTTCGTAGATTATCGACGTATTTCACGTGGTACATATAGAGTTTATATGGGCAATGTCACATGTGAGGATGCTATGGGAATTGGCACATATCATCTCTTTATGCGCTCTGGACGCATTTTAACACTTCACGATGTGTTATACGTACCAGGAATCCATCATAATCTACTTTCAGTTATTTCTCTTCTTAGTTTAGGGTACTCTTTTAAAATAGAAGATGGTAGGTTGGACATCTTCTTTTATGGTACTTTGTTCGGAAATGGTTATTTATGTAATAATTTCTTTAAATTAGACTTGTTTAATTCTATTTTTTCTGAGACTTTAGTGTCTGATGCTAGTAGTAGTAGTGTTATTGACTGTGTGACTTGGCATGCTAGACTAGGACATATCGGGCAAGATAGGATGACTCGGTTAGATCGAGAAGTCCATCTAGGCTCACTCGCTAAAGTTTCCTTACCCGTGTGTGAACCTTGTCTAGAAGGAAAAGCTTGTAGAAAACCTTTTGGTAAGGCCAAAGTGCTGCTCAACCTCTTGAGCTAGTACATTCTGATATTTGTGGACCTATGAATGTTAAAGCTAGACATGGTTATTCTTATTTTCTCACATTTATTGATGATTATACGCGATTTGGTTATGTATATTTGATTGCTCACCACTACGAAGCCTTGGATTGTTTCAAGCGCTTTGTTGCAGAAGTTGAGAATCAAACTGGGAAGAGTTTGAAGACTCTCCGTACTGACTGTGGACGCGAATATTTATCCGATATGTTCAGGGAATTTTGTGAGACTAAGGGAATAACTAGACAGCTTACTATTCCAAATACTCCGCAACAAAATGGTGTTGCAGAGAGAAGGAATAGGACATTATTAGATATGGTTAGATCAATGATGGCGCAAGCCAACCTCCCAATATCTTTCTGGGGGGATGTTATTATGACTGCGGCCTACATTTTGAACCGTGTCCTAACTCAATCGGTTTCTGCCACGCCATATGAACTTTGGAAAGGCTAAAAACCTAATTTAGGTAATTTGCGCCCATGGGGTTCAGCTGGTTATGTTCACAACGCTTCTCATGTGTATGGAAAGCTAGAACCTAGAGCAAGAAAGCTTGTCTTTATAAGATATTTTGATTTCTCAAAAGGATATGTGATGTATGGTGAACATCCAAGTGGAGGGATGACTGAGATAGAGTCCAGAGATATTGTTTTCATTGAAAATGATTTTCCTCGAATCAGTGACATTAACAAAAACCTGGAACTCTTTGAAATAGAAGAGAGTGAAGATATCTTACCATCTTCGAGCGAAGGTAGAGAATTAGTTTCTCAACCTATAATCGTTGAAGATAGTGGGAGTGGTCTACATCCTAGTGGGAGTGAACCGCTAGAGACACGAGTTTTTGAACCACGCAGAAGTGAGCGTGGAAAAGTACCCCGTCGTCACTTTGAGATTGAAGGGGGAATATTAATGTATGCTGCAAGTATTGAAGATGAGTTACTTCTTTTAGAGAATCCATCTCTTCAGTTGATTGAAATAAATGGATTTTTGCAATGCAAGAGGAAATTAAATCAATGGATAAGAATGACGTTTTGGAGTTGGTTGATCTTCCACCTGGGCGAAAGGCCATTGGAAACAAATGGGTCTTTAAAATTAAACGCAAGGCGGATAGTTGAATCGAAAAATACAAAGCTCGTCTAGTGGCAAAATGATATACTCAACAAGAGGGTATTGACTATGAGGAAACCTTCTCTCATATGGTAAGGTTTTCCTCAATTCGCCTCATCCTTGCTATTGTTGCATATTTGGATTTAGAATTTTTCCAGATGGATGTTAAAACTGCATTTCTTAACGGGGAACTAGACGAAGAGATTTACATGTCTCAACCAACGGGTTTTTAGGCCAAAGGACAAGAGCACAAAGTTTGCCGTATCAAACGCCCCATTTATGGCCTTAAACAATCGTCTATACAATGGTATATGCGTTTCCATCAATCTATCACCTATGTTGGTTATGAAATGATTGAGGAAGACCGTTGTGTGTACATAAAACGATCCCAGGAAAGCATTCTTATCCTAGCCTTATATGTCGATGACATTCTATTAGCGGGTAATGATCTAGAAGGAATTGTCGCCACTAAGAAGTGGTTGTCCTCTAATTTTGAAATGACGGACAAGGGTGAAGCTAATTATGTATTAGGTGTTAAGATCACGCGAGACCGCTCAAGAAAGACTCTTAGTTTGTCTCAAGAGACTTACATAAAAAAGATACTTGAGCGCTTTCGAATGCATGATTGCAAACCCATTGACACTCCTATGGACAAAGCATGTGTCCTAAGTAACGACCAATGCCCTAAGAATGAAGAAGAAAAGAAATACATGTCCAATGTACCATATGCATCTGCGGTTGGGAGTCTTATGTACGCTATGTTGTGTACTAGACCCGACATCAGTTTTGCAGTAGGGATGGTAAGTCGTTACCAAAGTAACCCTGGACCAGATCATTGGAAAGCAGTTAAAAGGATATTTCGTTATCTTAAAGGGACTGCTAATCTCCCTATTTGTTACCATGGTGAAGACACTAGACTCAGAGGATTTAGCGATGCCGATTGGAGCAACGATAGAGATGAGTTTAAATCCACTTCAGGATACGTTTTTAAACTTGGAGGTGGTGCAATCACTTGGTGTAGTCAGAAACAAAAGTGTATTGCTCTATCTACAATGGAAGCAGAGTATGTTGCACTTGCGGCAGCCGTACAAGAAGCTGTCTGGTTGAGGAGATTTCTTAAGAGACTCGGTTCTCGGAACACGCAAAAGAAGCGGTGTTGCTTCACAGTGATAGCACATCAGATCTAGCATATGAGAAAGATCCTAATAAATACCATGGAAAAACCAAACACATTGGTACGAGATTCCACTTTATACGCGATATGGTTGCACGACGAAAGATTGTTCTTAGACATATCTCCACAAATAGAATGTTGGTTGACCCTTTGACTAAGCCCATTCCGAAAATTTCTTTTCAATCTCACGTAGAGAACATGGGATTAAACAGGATTTGATACGTAGAACATGTGATAATGACATTATTATTATAAGTATTAATGCTTTCTTAAATGAATCTGTTTTTATAGAAATCATATACTTTTGATGTGTACACGGATATTAAAGTTGTCAGCATGCAAGAATCATCCTACTCACACAAATGATTCGCCTTGGCGCTTAGAATAGCGAGCAAGATGAGACAAAGAAGAGACGTTTTCCGGAATATATGTTTTTTGGAAAACCACGTGCTTTTAATAGCAAACTTTTCTATACAACTAGAAGTCGCCTTAATATGTTTAATATGAGATCTTACAAAGAGATCGATCATTAAATGTAACCACCATTTAATGAAGCCTGTTATACAGCCAGATGTGATTTTCTGAACAGTTACTATGTGAATGACTGTTGGAACAGAAAGTCAAGTTAGGCGCTTAAATGGTGACTAGACTAAGATCTGTATGGCGTATGCTTTTTATGCTGGACATGCCCAATTGAGTGGGAGAAACACCATAGCATACACTTTGTGATGTATGTTCTAATTCGACCGATTGTGAGAGCGATGAATGATTCCCTGCTTCATTGTTGTGTGAGCCACTGGATTAATATCCAATTCATTTACCCCTTTGACTTGAGTTTATGTCATGAAGAGGATACTTAATGATGCTACTTTAGCATGTTTTCTAATACGATGCAACTTCCCGTATGATGATACATGTCTAGGAAAGCTGTTAAGTTGAATTGGAACGATATGAATTTCTTGGAAGAAAAATTGATGATACACCATGAATTGTGACTCATAGCTGGCCAACGTTTTTTGTCTGTCGAAAATCATGAGTACAATTGATAAAATGTACATGGGTGCAATACTGCTTGCTAGAGGGATTAAGAGTATTGTGTCAGGTGTAGTCAAATTATCTGAGGTAATGAGATATGAACATTCTTGGAAGAAAAATTGATGATACACCATGAATTGTGACTCATAGCTGGCCAGCGTTTTTTGTCTGTCGAAAATCATGAGTACAATTGATAAAATGTACATGGGTGCAATACTGCTTGCTAGAGGGATTAAGAGTATTGTGTCAGGTGTAGTCAAATTATCTGAGGTAATGAGATATGAACATTCTTTATGAAGGGTTGATGTCTCCATGCTGACTCGTAATGAGGTTCTAGTATGGAGCTCCCAAAATGAAGGTATCTCGGCGGTCGCACAAACTATTTACTATGAACATTTTTCTCCTAGGACTTGGACTGGGAAGCATGATGGCGTTACACACACTATGTGTGAGTAGGAGATGTTGGAAATATGGGCACCCATTGTGTATGTGCATGCCCAAAGTCCATCTTGGGTGGATGAGTAAAGTCATATGCTTGACTTTATCAAAGGAAAAATCCTTCTCCAACTAACCAAGCCATGGTGAAACATGTGTCTTGTTTCTTGCCACCATGTGTTTGCATGATGATAACAAGTGTTTAATCACTTACTCCATGTGTTTATCTCCATGCTAACAAGTGTTAGTACTTGCTCCAAGTGTTTGGTTATTCCTTGACACTTGCCAAGAGAGGATGCTTGAAGTTTGAGTATAAATATGCTTCTAGTTTCATTTGTTGAAACAACAATTAAACGCAGTAGTGAGTTTAGCATGAGATAAACCAAGTATGGAGATTTATCTAGATAGTTCTAAGTGAGCATTCAAGTTAGCTAGCAAAGTCTTCTAGTGTTCAAACATTAGTTGTAGAATCACTAAAATTCCTTTGTGTCCTTTGGAGAAGAAGTAAAAGTTCTATACGGTATTTAGTTTGTGGAAATACAGTTTGTGCTCATTTTTGTGGCACCTATTCAACGCCGAGTTTGGAGGTTCAAGAACGTGAAACGCAAGTGATCCGTTGGTTCGACGTCATCCTCATTTAGAACGATTACAAGATACGAACTAATAACCCGCTTCCGCATTTGATTTGTTCAACTTACATATATATTAGTTATATATGACTGACATATCCCAATTCCAGTCTTGCAGTGTTGCTCTTTTCCGTTTGCTCTTGTAGGAAAAACAATAGGTCGGTCGTAAATAGGATCTCACAAAGCATTTTTAGCTTCGATCGGTAAATTAGGATTTGTAGACTAATTTTGACCTGAATACATAGCACACTTGTTGGACTTATGGATTTGAATACAGGGCACACTCATCTGTTTTTTATTGCAAAAGGAATCACCCTTTACCAAAAAAATAAATTATGTTTTTTTTCTTTTTGCCAAGTATGTTTGAGATTGGCTATCAGATAAAATTCACGATTTAGAGGTGGTTTCACTGAACTTTGTGCACTATGTGATTTGACTGTTGCAATGGCATGTTTAGAGGAGAAAAGTTGTTTTTGACTTTTCATGGTGGAAAAGTCAAAAATTTGTTTGGATAGATAATTTCAAAATGATTTTTATAATTAAAATAGTCAATTTTTTATGAAGCAAAAACATTTTGTTTCCGAATATTGCTTCTGACTTCTATTACTGGAGGAGCAGAAGCACTTCTGCTTTTGATATCCAAACATGCTGATGTAGCACCATCCAAACGGTATTGATTATGAGTCATCAACGAATGTATATTGGTTTCATCAACCGGTCGAGAATCATTTAAACCTTGCATAACATTACCATTAATTACAATTTGACAAATTTACCAAGTTAATCAAACTTGAAATTAAGAAAAATAGTTAATCAGGATCATTATTATTGCTAGTAATGCTAGAGCTCAGAAACTCCGGTGATTTTCCTTGACTAGGATGGTGATTGCTACTGTCTTAAGAAAGAACTACAAAAAGCACTACCGTGAAGAATGTGATCACTATGAGGAGTAGGGGACTCGGAGATGGAAAAGAATGTCCGGGGTGGGAAAAATAACCATGGAACATAAAGCAACACTCATACACAATGAC